>NC_081407.1:272682287-272982287 GCF_030272615.1 Cryptomeria japonica
CAATACCTGTAGCAAACCCACAAAAAATCTTGTTAGCAACAAAACTCCAAGCATATAGAAAATCCATTTTAGAAAACCTTAGGAGCATCAAGGAAAGAAGTTATAGAAACTCTTATTGAATAAGCATGGGAAAGAGACTAACCAAGGCAACTTCGTGGAGTCACCCTCCCTTCAAACCCCCAATCACGGCCTCAATGGAGAAGAAATTTGTTGGAGAAAAAGAAAGAAAAGATTTGAATTCCTTTCCTTTCTTCTTACTTTGTTTTTTAGGTTTTCCATGGAGCCCTAGAATCCTAGGGTTGAAATTGAATCCATCTAGTGGATGAGGTTCAATGCACAAATCATTAGGGTAGAGACTGGAATGTCTTAATGAGGGTTAAAATTAATTAACTACTAATGCAATGAAAAAGGGATTAGTGAAAAACCAATATGATTTCATCTAAATAACATGGTCAATCATAGACATCATGAACGCAAACCCTTTCAAAACATATCAAGAAAGATTAGTTAAACAAGAAGCTAGCTAGGAAATGAACAAAATGAAATGAACTTCCCCATGATGCTCCCTATGCCATGGCTCTTCCTTGTCCTCCTCCTCTCCAAGATCTTGTTGCTATGTGGAGTATGCCCTCAGTTTGAGCACTAGCACAATGGGATGCCAAATGGAGGATGGGTGATGATTGATTATAGTCAAGCGTTGAATGAGGATGCAAATGAAGTATTAGAGGTTAAATAGCAATTCCAACAAGTGGAAGAGCTAGAACCCAATACAATGGCTTCCTACAAAACATTCAAATTCTAAGTAACAATGATAATGCATGGGTAACTCTTATGTGTGTGTGAGCCACAACAATGATGGAATGAGCCCTATTTATAGAAGAAATGGGCAATTGGATGGTTAAGATGGATTTATCTTAAGGGCTAGGATTGAATGATCCTCAATCGATGTGACATTTTCAAACCAATCCTATGTTGAAAAGTGTCAACACAAGAAGTCTTGAGAAGAGAGAGAAGAGGCATTAAATGCCCGAGGGGACATGATGCTTATCCTAGGGGGTTTTGTTAGGGTTGAGTTAATGGATAATTCTTTTATCCAAGGGATAAATGAATGTGCAAGAGTTAAAGGATAACCATGGTCAAAGCATTGAATGCTTGAAGAAACTTGTGGGTTAAATGGATGGTTGAGTTAGAGAGAAAGTCTCTAACTAAGGGTAAAAGGTGGGTTAGTTAGATTTTAGCCTTTAATGGCTTATGAAGACTTTGAGGGTTAACTTGTAGAAGGGATAAAGCCTTTAATGGTTTATGACTACTTTGCATGTTTTTGAGAAGTGACCCCTTCTTAAGGATTGTGCAAATGTTTAGGATGGAATTAGGCTAATTAGAAGGGATTAGAAGAATCTAGAAGGTGGGTTAGTGAGCAAGTGGATTTTGTAGGAAAATGCAAGTGGGAGGGATTTTAGGATTTTTAATTGGAATAAAATTAATTTATTTTAATTTATTGGTTGCAACTTGCATTGGATAGATTTAAATAAATATTAATTTATTTAAATGTCAAAAGGGGTATTTAATTAAATGTAAATTTATTTAAATGTGAAAGGGGGATTTAATTAAAATATGATTTACTTAATTTAAAGCTAGAATTTGGCTAAATGAATTAAATCAAATAATTTATTTAATTAATAGGAGAAGAGTGTTAGGGTGAATTAATTTAATTAATTATTGATCAATAGTTAAATAATCAAATAAATGCTATGTATTCATTTAATTAAGTGGACAAATTGGGGTGTCTACATTTGCACCTCTTTGAAACGGTGTGGTTTATCACATTGTTTTAAAGAAAACCAAGTCAACATGGTACATGCCCCAACATGCACTAGGTTGGTAGTTAGGTATGCCCCCTCAAGGGATTGGACGCAATTGCACAATTTCGGGTGGTCTCTCAAAAATTTTAAGAAAAAATAGGCATGGTAGGATGGGGGATTCGAGTATGAATTAGGCAGAATGACGAGTGGTAGAGAATAATGGGAAGCTGGTAAGTACCCTTAAGTCATACAAGAGATACGATGCAAAATACAGTATTGTGGTGCATTGGATTGATGCTAGTCAAGTGATCAATATTGTTTTGATAGTTTGGTGTAATTGGTTGAATTGCCCCGGGATTAGTCAAAGCGTGACAGTTGATGTCAGTTGTTCACTTGGACAAGATAAAGTCTAAGTAAGTGAGTCAAATTGACCTGTGTAGACTTAGGCAATTGATGTAATTGCCTGATGAAGTCAAGGTATTTCAGTCAAATTACCCATTGAGATTTAGACATTTGATGTAATTGTTTGTTTTGATTGTGTTTGATTGGTTGACCAATTGACAATTGGGTTTAAAACACAGACATAGGTGACACTGGCGACGTAGCCCTTCTTATTAGATGGACTATGATGAACTTGGCTTGATCAGTTTGATGGAACATGATGTAGGGGATGATGTGATGATGACCTGGATAGGGAGGGTGAGGGGGGAATCAATGTTAGATAGAAGGTACAAAGGACCTAGGACCCATTCCTATTGAAGAGGATCAAAATAGAGTTATCCATTGTCATGACTATGTATGAATGATATGCAACGATATAGATTTATGGATGGATGAAATGCAACAAAATGCAATGGTAGGATACTTTCATGTATGAAATGAAATGGATGGATCTTGTTCTTTTCCTAGTGCTTTCTTTCATCATTGGGCTTATTTGGTACTGATCTTGACTGAGGTATCAGAAACCAAGGTTGAACGTTACACCTATAAACAAACAAATTATAGACAATGAATATTCCCTTCCATTTTGGTTCACATGCTGATGGTCGAGGTATATGTTGTAGTCAATAAGCCATAGTGACCCATGATTTTGTATTTTTGTATAGGATCTTATAGCTTATAAGTGAACTTCCCACGTAGACACCATACGTATTTGCCACAAAACTTCATTGGAACAATCTGCAGACATAAAACAAAGAAAAATATATCATGAACAATCCTGGCCACTCTAATCACTTATGGATATCTTGGAGTAGCATAGGAACTTGATATAAAAAGTAGTAATCTGACCAAGTGCCTATCAGTCGGACAAAATTTTCTTGTCAAAGAAATATGTTATCATGTCTTATTTTAAAAAGGAAAGATTTATCCCTGTTAAGACGGTCTCATGTATGTTTTGCTTAGATGTTTGGTTCACGTCAGGTTCACCAAATGGTGCAATGAAAAAGGGATTAGTGAAAAACCAATATGATTTCATCTAAATAGCATTCTCAATCATAAGCATAATGAACTCAAACCCTTTCAAAACATATCAAGAAATATTAGTTAAACAAGAAGCTAGCTAGAAAATGAACTTCCCCATGATGCTCCCTATGCCATGGCTCTTCCTTGTCCTCCTCCTCTCCAAGATCCTACTGCTATGCAGAGTATGCCCTCAGTTTGAGCACTAGCACAATGAGATTCCAAATGGAGGATGGGAGATGATTTATTATGGTCAAGTGTTGAATAAGGATGCAAATGAAGTATTAGAGGTTAAATAGAAATTGCAACAAGTGGAAGAGATAAAACCTAATATAATGGCTTCCTACAAAACATTAAAATTCTAAGTAACAATGATAATGCATGGGTAATTCTTATGTGTGTGTGTGTAAGCCACAACAATGATGGAATGAGACCTATTTATAGAAGAAATGGGCAATTGGATGGTTAAGATAGATTTATCTTAACAAGGGCTAGGATTGAATGATCCTCAATCGATGTGACACTTTCAAACCAATCCTATGTTGATAAGTGTCAACATAAGAAGGCTTGAGAGGAGAGAGAAGAGGCATCAAATGCTCGAGGGGACATGATGGTTACCCTAGGGGGTTTGGTTAGGGTTGAGTTAATGGAAAATTCTTTTATCCAAGGTATAAAAGAATTTGCAAGAGTTAAAGGATAACCATGGTCAAAGCATTGAATGCTTGAAGAGACTTGTGGGTTAAATGGATGGTTGAGTTAGAGAGAAAGTCTCCAACCAAGGGTCAAAGGTGGGTTAGTTAGATTTTAGCCTTTAATGGTTTATGAAGACTTTGAGGGTTAACTTGTAGAAGGGATAAAGTCTTTAATGGTTTATGAAGACTTCGCATGTTTTTGAGAAGTGACCCCTTCTTAAGGAATGTGCAAATGTTTAGGAGGGGATTAGGCTAATTAGAAGGGATTAGAAAAATCTAGAGGGTGGGTTAGTGAGCAAGTGGACTTTGTAGGAAAATGCAAGTGGGGGGGATTTTAGGATTTTTAATTGGAATAAAATTAATTTATTCAACTTATTGGTTACAACTTGCATTGGATAGGTTTAAATATATATTAATTTATTTAAATGTCAAAAGGGGTATTTAATTAAATGTGAAAAGGGGGATTTAATTAAAATATGATTTATTTAATTTAAAGCTAGAATTTGGCTAAATGAATTAAATTAAATAAATTGAATAAGTTATTTAATTAATAGGAGATGAGCATTAGGGTTAATTGTTGATCAATGGTTAAATAATCAAATAAATGCTAAGTATTCATCTAATTAAGTGGACAGATTTGGGTGTCTACAACTACCATTATTGTCATGGTGGAGAACCATGGTGCTAGATACTCTTAACTTGATGCACTTAAAAATGACTTATAAGCGAATTATAAACTAACGATTTCATCAATCTAGTTTTAAAATTTTAAATCATTAAATAAGTGGAAGTTTAAATGAAGAATAATAGAGTTAGATAAGATTGGACATAAAGTGTTGGCATTATAACAGACAAGGGAGATTGTTGGCATTCCAATTACAATAAGAGATTGTTGGTATTTCAATAAGGATATTGAGAAGGTTATTGATGACTATGGATATACCTGATTAAGGATGTTCACTGTCTTAACATTATTATTTTGTCATTGATGTCAAGAAATTGATTTTCTGATTCAGTATGGTGTTGCCATATCCTAAGAAGTACGTTTTGAAAAGAGTTAAGATGTCAATAAACAACACAAAAAGAATGTAATGAATAAGGGGAGGAATAAGTTATTCAATGGGCAACTATTACCGAGTTAGACAATGATGAGATCATGATGTTTAGATTGTTTTGATATCCTACATATGCTATTGTTTGTAAGGTTAATACTATACTATGTTACTGAGCAAAGAACCTAGTTGGTAAACCCTAAGGAACCTAGTTGGTAAACCCTAAGGTTATTGCTATCGGTTAATGAAGGCAGAATGTCTACCAAGTAAAGTTTAGTATTTACCGAGTTACAACCGAGTAATAACAGAATGCATTGAATGTATAAAAGCATTATTTAATGAAGGAAGCTGATGAGCTAGAGTTGATTAAATGATTGGTAAGTCGTGCATGAAGTTTGTTAAGAATCTATGGAAATGGAAGATCGGTAGGAAGATCTACAGCTTAGATTGAACCGCAATACCTTAGCATAATTTCCAAGAAATGTATGCAAGTTCCAAGGCGAGGTAAAAAAATTTTAGATCGAAGGATACATTGAACCTGGTCGAGTTTGAAGATCTGATGGCTATGATTGGTCATGGGAAATGTGATCAAGGAGATTAAGCGGTTGGCAAATTGTTTATAAATAAAGAACTGTTGATAAACAATGAATGCGGGCAAGTGTAAGCACAAGAATGCTACGTAGTGGTTACCGAGCACAAAAGCTTTAAGATCTGTTTTGATAACAGAGTATAGAGCCCAACAGAGGGACAAGATAAGTCCTATGACTAGATTGTATTGAGCAAATAAGAATCTGCTTTAGCATTTTAGATGTGAAGTTGCAGATATATTTTATTACTATTATTTTGTGAAGTGACAGAAAATCTCTTAACCGAGTGGACTTAACAGTCTTATTTGTAAAACCCTCTAGCAAGGTGACATTCAGATTGAGTGTTTGAAATCCTTTAACAAGGTCACCTCTAATACAGTGAAGATCCTAACAAATCTGAGGGAAATCCCTTAACCGGGTCACATCTAGCAATGTGTTTGTAATCTTTAACAGGATTTGCTTTTAACCGAGCATACTCTAGAAGAGTATATTTCTTAGTGGGTCCAAAATCCCACAATGGTTTTTCCCTATTTGGGTTTCCACGTTAAATCTGGTGTTATATGTTGTGTGATCTTATCTATTTATGAGTCTGCATGCTTTATAGTTTTTCTAATAAGTTTACCGAGGTTGAATTTGTTGTTACAAAGGAAAATATTAAGTTTGTATGATTCACCTCCCCCTCTCATCTTGTTAGCTTGACATATGTACTAAACATATTAGTATCAGAACTATCAATTGGTATCAGAGCTCTGGACTCTGAAAAAAAAGTTTAAAGGTACTTGAGGCAAAGATCCAAAGATGTATAAGAGGGATGCACCGAAGCTGAACAAGTCTAGTTTCTCTACATGGCAGAAAAGGATGAAGCTGCACCTATCAGGAGTTGGAGAATATGTTGTATATTATCTGGAGAATGACTACACCGCACCGAGCACCTATCCATTGACAATGGAAGAGATAAAGGCAAAGCAATAACATATCCAAGCAATGATTGAAATAACATCTGCATTGACCGACTCGGAGTTTAATGACCTAGAAGGTTGCAATGATGCAAAGCCAATGTGGGATAAGCTCATATTTGTGTATGGTGGAGATGAACATGTTCAAAGAGAAAAAGTGGATAGTCTAAGAGGACAAATTGAATCTATGAGGATGAATGAAGGTGAGAACATAACCCAGTACAGTACAAGACTAAAGGAGATTGTCAATCAAATCAAGGGAGTAGGTGGAACTATTGAAGAAAAGGATGTAACAAGTAAGTTGTTAAGAACCCTTCTACCAGCTTATGCAATACGAGTCTCTGCAATCAATGAATTGAGGTATGTACCCAACATGCCAGTTTCTCTAGATGCTACTATTGGTAAGCTACATGCATTTGAGTTAAGTAACTTTGATAACAGTGGGTCATCGGTAAATAAAGTTGAGTCTGCATTTAGTTCTTTCCATCTTGATGAATCTGATAATTACAATGATAGAAAGTATAAGTATTTTGAAGGGAATCATAGTGGAGAAAGTGAAAGATTTCGCAAAAATATGGACGAGGTACACAAACTGTATGAGGAAATCAGAAAGCAAGAAGAGTTTGAAGCACTATTAGCCAGAAGGTTACCGAGAGGAAAAGGTAAGTACAAAGGAAAGTTACACTTGAAATGTTTTAACTATGACAAAATTGGACATATGGCTTCTAACTGTCTTGACAAAGAATCTAGTGAAAAGAGAGGTTACCGAGATGACAGACAAAAAGATAATCATTACAGAGGACACCGAGACTTCAGGAGAAGAGATAAAAAGACATGCCTAATAGCTGATGAGGAATCTAATGATGATAAATCAGATGAAATTGATACAGAGGATGTTGTTTATGTGGCTATCAAAGATGGATCAGATGAAGAAAGGTATAAAGAAAAAGCTTTAATATCTCATATAGATACTAATGATTCTTGGATCATAGATAGTGGATGCTCACATCACATGAGAGGTGATAAACACAAGTTTGTTATATTAGAAGATTATGATGGAGGCTATGTGAGTTTTGGTAATGATGCACCATGTCTAGTAAGAGGTAAAGGATCAATAACACTTCTTGACAATGCTAAATGTAATGATGTTTATTGGGTTGAAGGTTTGAAATACAATTTGTTGAGTGTAGCACAACTAAACAATACAGGTTACCGAATAGAGTTTCAAAAAGGAATTGTCAAAGTTCATGACAAGCATGGAAAGTTAGCTGCTACTGGGACACAAACAAAAGGTAACACATTTCACCTTGACTCAACTCAGAATAAGTGTCTATATGCAAAGACAGATGATACCTGGTTATGGCATAAAAGGTTTTGTCAAGTAAATTTTGACAATCTGATCAAAATAAGTAAGAAGCACCAAGTAAGAGGGCTACCGAGTCTTGAAAAACCCGAGAATGCTATATGTCGAGGATGCCAGATGGGAAAGATGACAAGATCAAGCTTTACAAGTAAGTCCTACACTTCTAAGGGAATTTTAGATCTTGTGCATACTGATCTTTGTGGTCCTATGAAAGTTCAGAGTTACTATGGTGATAAATATTTCATATTGTTTGTGGATGATTACTCAAGGATGATGTCAGTAATGTTTTTAAAAGAAAAATCAGAAGCTTTTCAAATGTTTGAATGGTACAAGGCAAGAGTTGAAAATGAGACAGGAAGACAACTGAAATGTCTTAGATCAGACAGAGGAGGATAGTTCACATCTGATGAGTTCAACTTGTTCTGCAATGATCATGGTATTAAAAGACAAGTCTCTGCACCGAGAACCCCACAACAAAATGGAATAGCTGAGAGGAGAAACAGATCTATTGTGGATTGTGCCAGAACCCTGATGATTGAAAAGAAAGTGCCACAAACATTTTGGAGAGAAGCAATAAGCACAACAATTTACACCTTGAACCGAGTACAACTGAAGAAAGGAACTTTGAAGACACCTTATGAAATCTGGTATGACAAGAAACCCAATGTAAGTTATTTTAAAATCTTTGGAAGTAGATGCTATGTACACAAAGATGATAGAAATGGTAAGTTTGATCAGAAAAGTGAAGAAGGAACATTTCTAGGTTATTCTTCTAGAAGCAAAGCATATAAATGTTTGATCAAATCATCTAACAAAATAGTAGAAAGTGCAAATGTGAAAATTGATGAATTTACAGACAGAAATGATGAAGGAAAATCCAAAGAACCAGAAGATTATGAAGGATTTGTCTATGTTCAACCGAGAAGTCCTACCGAGAAGACTGCTGAAGGAAATGAAGAGAATATTCAGTTACCGAGTGATGAAGAAGAACATATAGAGTCTACCGAGCCTGTATTAGCCAAGTATGTCAGAAAGAATCATGCATCAAGTCAGATTATATGAGATAAGGATGATCCAGTAATGACAAGGAACAAACTGACACAAAACACATGTCTGATATCTAAATTTGAACTAAGGATAGTGAAAGAGGCATTTAACAGTCAAGATTGGATAAATGCTATGACAGAAGAGATTGATCAAATCAAGAAAAATGAAACATGGACACTGGTCCCAAGACCGAAGGACAAAAATGTAATCGGTACAAAGTGGATTTTTAGAAACAAGCTAAATGAAAAAGGTGAGGTCATTCAAAATAAAGCAAGACTAGTTTGCAAAGGTTATGCTCAAGAAGAAGGAATTGATTATGGTGAAACTTTTGCACCTGTGGTAAGACTTGAAGGAGTAAGAACATTGTTGGCATATGCTGTATTCAAAAATTTCAAGGTATATCAAATGGATGTCAAATCTGCATTTCTGAATGGTATATTAGAAGGAGAAGTTTTCATTGAACAACCTGAAGGATTTGTTGAAGAAGAAAATAATGATCAGGTATGCAAATTGAATAAAGCTTTATATGGCTTGAAACAAGCACCTAGAGCATGGTATGAGAGATTGCATTCATATTTGATCAAAATTGGTTTTATAAAAACAAGTGAAAACAACAATATGTACATGAAGAATGATGAGTATAGAATACTGATCTCAGCCATATTTGTTGATGATATTATCTTTTGTGGAAATGACTCTCTATGCAAGAACTTTGGAAATGAAATGAGCAAAGAATTTGAGATGTCATTAATTGGTGAGATAAAGTATTTTATAGGTTTACAGATACTGCAAATGAAAGATGAGATTTTCATTACCCAATCCAAGTACATAAAGGAAATCTTGAAGAAATTTGGAATGGAGGATTCAAAACTAGTAAGTACTCCTATGACTACCAACTATAAAATATCAAAGAATGATGAATCTACATCTGTTGATGAGACACTTTACCGATGTATGATTGGAAAGTTGCAATATATTGTTCACAGCAGGCCATATGTAGCACATGCAGTAGGAATAGTTGCAAGATTCTCTACAGATCCCAAGGAAACACACATGACAGCAATCAAAAGAATTTTTAGATACTTGAAAGGCACCGAAGGTTATGGCTTAGTATATCGGAAAGGAAATGTCTTTGATTTAAAAGTTTATACTGATGTTGATTGGGCAGGCAACATTGATGACAGGAAAAGAACAAGTGGAGGAGCTTTCTTTTTAGGAGAAAGACTAGTGAGTTGGCTTAGCAAGAAACAAGGATGTGTTTCACAGTCAACGACAAAAACTGAATATGTTGCTGCAGCATTGAATTGTACTAATATAGCATGGATCAAACAACTGTTGGAAGGCATAAATGAGCAAGTTACCAAGCCAGTAACCATATTCTGTGATAATACTAGTGCCATAAACATTTCAAAGAATCCTGTAATGCACTCTAAGACAAAGCACATCTCTATCAAATATCATTATCTTAGAGAAGAAGTTCAAGAGAAGAAAGTGGTGTTGGAGTATGTTAGCACAAAGGAGAAAATAGCAGATATCTTCACCAAGCCACTACCAAGGGACACTTTTGAATATCTCAGAAGTCAGTTAGGGGTCCTACCCCTATCTTCCATTCACTGATCGAGTTCGGTGAAAGCATCAATTCGATGACTCTACAGAATATCTTTTAAGAGTTGATATTGATTTACACACTTTAGGAAGTTTTCTAAAGGTGTGTTGGAAACAATAGCAGGAACAGGAATTGAAGACAAAATGCTCAGACCGAGACTAAGTAGATACATGACAGCAAGGAATTCACTTCCCAGCGACAGAAATTATGTTTTAGTTCTTTTCATTTTTGGCATTGTTGTCAAAGGGGGAGAAGACTAATGTATGGGGGAGAAGACTAATGACAGGGGGAGAGCATTTCAGCATTTCAGAATTTCACAGCAATCCGAATCATTTAAGTCAAATCAATTGGTTTTGCCATCAATGCTAAAGGGGGAGATTGTTGGCATTATAATAGACAAGGGAGATTGTTGGCATTCCAATTACAATAAGAGATTGTTGGTATTTCAATAAGGATATTGAGAAGGTTGTTGATGACTATGGATATAACTGATTAAGGATGTTCACTGTCTTAACATTATTATTTTGTCATTGATGTCAAGAAATTGATTTTCTGATTCAGTATGGTGTTGCCATATCCTAAGAGGTATGTTTTGAAAAGAGTTAAGATGTTGGTCAAAGACATAGAAAGAATGTAATGAATAAGGGGAGGAATAAGTTATTCAATGGGCAACTATTACCGAGTTAGACAATGATGAGATCATAATGTTTAGATTGTTTTGATGTCCTACATATGCTATTGTTTGTAAGGTTAATACTATACTATGTTACCGAGCAAAGAACCTAGTCGGTAAACCCTAAGGTTATCGCTATCAGTTAATGAAGGTAGAATGTCTACCAAGTAAAGTTTAGTATTTACCGAGTTACAACCGAGTAATAACAGAATGCATTGAATGTATAAAAGCATTATTTAATGAAGGAAGTTGATGAGTTGGAGTTGATTAAATGATTGGTAAGCCATGCATGAAGTTTGTTAAGAATCTATGGCAATGGAAGATCGACAGGAAGATCTACAGCTCAGATTGAACCGCAATACCTTAGCACAATTTCCAAGAAATGTATGCAAGTTCCAAGGCAAGGTAAAACATATTTAGATCGAAGGATACATTGAACCTAGTCTAGTTTGAAGATCTGATGGCTATGATTGGTCATGGGAAATGTGATCAAGGAGATTAAGCGGTTGGCAAATTGTTTATAAATAAAGAACTGTTGATAAACAATGAATGCGGGCAAGTGTAAGAATAGGAATGCTACATAGTGGTTACCGAGCACAGAATCTTGAAGATCTATTTTGATAACAGAGTATAGAGCCCAGCAGAGGGACAAGATAAGTCCTATGACTAGATTGTATTGAGCAAATAAGAATCTGCTTTAGCATTTTAGATGTGAAGTTGCAGATATATTTTATTACTGTTATTTTGTGAAGTGACAAAAAATCTCTTAACCGAGTGGACTTAACAGTCTTATTTGTAAAACCCTCTAGCAAGGTGACATTCAGATTGAGTGTTTGAAATCTTTTACCAAGGTCACCTCTAATAAGGTGAAGATCCTAACAAATCTGAGGGAAATCCCTTAACCGGGTCACATCTAGCAATGTGTTTGTAATCTTTAACAGGATTTGCTTTTAACCGAGCATACTCTAGAAGAGTATATTTCTTAGTGGGTCCGAAATCCCACAGTGGTTTTTCCCTATTTGGGTTTCCACATTAAATCTGGTGTTATATGTTGTGTGATCTTATCTGTTTATGAGTCTGCATGCTTTACAGTTTTTCTGATAAGTTTACCGAGGTTGAATCTGTTGTTACAAAGGAAAAGATTAAGTTTGTATGATTCACCCCCCCCTCTCATCTTGTTAGCTTGGCATCTGTACTAAACATATTAGTATCAGAACTATCATAAAGAACCTTTGGATAATTTCTTTTCAATGGTGGGTAAAATCTTTACCTTTGTAGTCTAGTCATGAGATATTTATTGATGAACATTGATTAAAATCTTGTTACGACAAATCAACTAGGATGGACCACTTTGGGTTAAATTCGGATTAGGTTTGATTTAATGAATAATAATTAATTGGATCAACGAATTCCAAGCACAAGAAATCAATAAAAAAAGAAAAAGAAAAAAGATGATAATAAAATATGACCTCATCTTGTTGGTCATGTCAATAATTAGTCTATGGCTAAAATTGGTTTTGGAGAGTTTCGTTAATTTTTTTTTAATTGCAGTTGTGTTTAATTTGTGTCATGTTTTACCATGAGGAAGGTGGGGCATGATAGGTTATCAAGGTTTCAAAGTTGAAATCTACACTCTAATATCAATGTAATAACCTTCTTAAATTAGTACACTTTTTTCACATTACTATCTCATTAAATAAAAGTGGGGAGGAAATTAGAAGAAACTTTAAACAACTATATGTTAGAAATAGCCCTAAATTGTACAGTAAAGGCATGTTTCCAATGTATCCAATATAAGCAACACCCATTTAGATCTTCTAATGCTATATAAACTTTATAAGGTATAATGTTGTACTAGATAAGTGTTCCAAGTATAAATTCATTAGTTGAAAGATAAATGCCTTGAATAAGATAAATCATACCTTTGGTTGTTCTACCTAAATTGATAGGTTGGTTCCTTAGTGTTGGCGTGTCAATAGTTCAAATATGATGCACGATGATTCCAACCATATGGATAGAGTTCCTCTCCACCCCATCCAATTGGATTCTATGACCCATAAGATATGTTGTTGAACCCAATCAAACAATGGACAAGGTAGTGCCTAATAACCACTAACCCTAATGAAGATTTCTTCCCTCTACTATTCTAGAATACACCTATTTGATATAATAAATTATAAGGTTTGTCCATAGGAATTAATACAATCTATTAGTTATATATTCTACTACAGGGATTTCCTTTCCCCACAGTCCCTAGGACTACTTAGTGATAGAATATGATATCCCTTTCCTACATGTCACTATCCCTTTAGCTTGCATGCCACGAGTACAAACCATTCAAGCCTCACAAGCATCTTGAATAAAATCCTTTTTTTTTTGCATGCCATTTGATCTAAGATCTGCATGCTATTGGTAAATTTGACTAACTCTTAGGTACAACCAAAAAATAATAAAAACAAAGATCTTTCATTGACTAATGTCAAGATGGAGCATCCATAAGTTTATCTTTAGATGGAGCATCCATAAGTTTATCTTTAGGTGGATCATAGAATTTACAAAATTTAGTGATTACCTTTAGAGAAAAGGAGCACTCTATGTATTAAAGGGTATACCACTCTCTAGTTATGCTTTTTTACAGTTCTTTACTTCAACTGTCTTATGATGCCATAGAAATTAGCTAATGTACTATGATTTGTTCTATAATTAGGAAAAGAAACTCTCAATAAAGAAATGTATCTAAACCAAGGTCCTAGGACTTGCATCATCAGTGGCTATCCTATCGGTTTCAAATATTGATTTGACACTTAGAGCCTTGACACATAGTCTCTACATCCCCCAAGGTGCACCCTTTGGATTGGTACTCAACCTGTCAAAAGTATCTATTACATGTGCGGTAAGAGATAAGTGAAATCATTTAATAAGCAATAAGATATTGGTAAACCACAACTTTGATATGAGGAACTATTGTGACATATAACATTCGACATTTTATAATTATAATTAAGAATGGTGCCTAATTGTTGCATTGAACTAGTTTAGATTATAAAATTTACTTTTTTTCTTTCTCTGCATTTCCTTCCAAAATAACCCTCAATTCAACAACATTAAACAATATGAATATATAAAAAATTTAAGAGCCTAACATTGCCATTTTTAGCATCATGCATGATAATAGTTCTACTACTAGCTATTACTTTATAGATCATTTTAAATATAGTTACAATATAGGATTAGTCGTACTAGGGTCATTACTAATCTAATATAGCCAAATAATCTAGGCATAGTCTTAGATGTGTAGAGTCTTAAAATGAGGGAAATAATAATAAATATGGATGATCTAGTATAGATCATACACTAATTAATTGGTAAAATTACTACTTTTTCAACTAGCGGTACTACTAGTAAACTTCCAGAAATCGTGGGTGAGGGATAACTACCAATGGGTGGCTCGAGTTAGCATGGCAACTAGCTTTTACCAAGCTATCAAGCAAGCCCTAATTTAGTCATAATCTCAACATATAGACCCCAAAAAAATAGGAATAATAAGCAATGATAAATGAGGAAATTTATCACAAGTGAGACATTTAAAATAAAAAAATTCTAAACAAAAGAAAGAAAAGAACTTGAAACTGGGTATCCAACTCAACCTTGATACCTAGAAATGACTCCCAATTGATTAGCAGACATATAGATCACTTTTTCTCACACCACCTTAGCCCCACAAATATGATCCCTTTTTTCCAACAAAACCCCATATTTAATCTTCTTTTTTCTTCTTCTTCTGGTGTCCAATAAATCTCCTTCATTTCAACATTGGACATCTAGATTATAGGTGTATAAGACAAGGTTTAAAGAAGAGCATAGTTTACCATGGGTGTCATGTTAGGGGAGGTTGACTAGGACATTAATTTTGGTCGATTTTCTTCCCTCTAGTTGCAACAACTTTCTATATTGTGCCCTTCCTCTTTATTTTCCCATTTAACTTTTTATTTTTTTTATTTTCGTTTCTTTTTTTTTTCATGGTAGATAATTTTTTTTTTAATTCTTTCATGGTAGATACAATAATATTTATTGTATTATGTTGCTTCTTTTTGGTTATATTTATGTGTACTTTTTATATATTTTAATTTATTAATCATGCCTAAGATCGATTAACACTCAAATCGGTTATCGTTGGTGCTACCAAGGCATGCTAAGAAAATGAGTTATTGATTGAAATTGAATAACTGCGTGGGTTCCTAACCTCATGCACAAAAATTCAAATAATTATTGTAGACTTAATCTATCAATAAATGAACCATTTAAATATTATTGCATTAACTATTGATTAGCAGTTGCACGTGATTCGCCCACAATGGGGAGTTGATAGGAGGGCATTGCATTCCAAGGGCAGATGAAAACCATGGAGGGAAGTGGAATGTGAAATGTCCGTAGTCAAGGGTGGTGGACCAAGTCTACTAGTATAGAGCGTTGGAACGACGAGTGATTTAAGTTGTGTTGAATAGGTAGAACTCGTACGACATGTATATTAATACACACACACACACACACATATATACATACATACATATCTATATACATATACAATATATACATATATATATGTATATGTATATGTATATAGATATATATGTATGTATATATATGTGTGTGTGTGTATGTGTATACATACATATATATATGTATGTATATATACATATACATACATATATATGTAGATATATATACACATACATATATGCATATATATATATATATATATATGTATGTATATGTATATGTATTTGTATACATATATATATTTACATATACATACATATATATATATATATGCATATATGTATGTGTATATATATCTACATATATATGTATGTATATGTATATATACATACATATATATATATGTATATATGTATATATATGTATATATATGTATATATGTATATATATGTATATACATATATACATATGTATATACATATATACATATGTATATGTATGTATATGTATATACATATACATACATATACATATACATATGTATATGTATGTATATGTATGTATATGTATATACATATACATACATATACATACATATACATATACATATGTATATGTATGTATATGTATGTATATGTATATACATATACATACATATACATACATATACATATACATATGTATATGTATGTATATGTATGTATATGTATATACATATACATACATATGTATATGTATATGTATATGTATATGTATATGTATATGTATGTATACATACACACATATACATATACATATGCATATGTATATGCATATGTATATGTATATGTGTGTATGTATATGCATATACATATGCATATGTATATGTATATGTGTGTATGTATACATACATATACATATACATATACATATACATATACATATACATATACATATATGTGTGTGTGTGTGTGAATATATATATATATATATATATATATATACACACATACATATATATGCATATACATATATATATGTATATGTATATATGTACATATACATACATATACATACATATATATACATATACATATACATATACATATACATATATATCTATATATATATATATATATGTATACATATATATATATATATACATACATATACATATACATATACATATATATACATATGTACATATACATATACATATATATACATATATATACACATATATATATACATATATATACACATATATATATACATATATATACACATATATATATACATATATATACATATATATACATACATATATATATATATATGTATATATATCTATATATATCTATATGTATATATATATATATATATACATATACATATACATATACATATACATATACATATATACGTATATGTATATATTGGACGCACTTAATTTCGATATCTACTAACATGTCAGAATGATCAGTTCGAACTTAAAAGAACTTAATAGCCCACGTGAACAAGAAGAAGGAAACGTATACGTAGATATATAGAAATATATATCTATATATGAACACACACACACACAGATAGACACATACATAAGTATATATATGTATGTACATATGTAGATATATAGAAATATAAGAATGCATACTCTTTTAGTTATATTGTAGAAGGACACAAAGCATGCATACATTATTAGTTATATTTTAGAAAGGCATTGACTTGTAGGTAGGGAAAATGGAAGTTCATGCGGCTTTTTTTCACGACAGGGAAAAAAGATATAGATAAATGAATGTGTATAAATAAATATCTATGTGTGTATATACTCAGACATACACATACATATTACAGCAGTAGAAAACACCTAATTGTGAACATAATAATTGATAGTCAACGAAATGAACAAAAACAAACAGATATAGAGGTTATTCTATTAAAGCATGTGAATATTAATTCAAGCAAAGCTATTGTTCTTGTTCTGTCCATAGGAAGAAGTAAGCATGTATATATGAAAATTGTGCAATACAATATCAAATATAATATGTGTGTGTGTGAACTGAACTAATTACAAACAAAATCAAATGCATAGTTAAAAAATGCATTTAAAATGAAATAAGGCCAACCGAATCTCTAAAGCACTGTATTTGTGATTTACGGTCATTGAGAAGAAAGGTTGAAAGTAGAATGGAGAAGATCAACCTGCAAGAGAAGTCAAAGAATCAAAACATGTACAAACAAATAAATTTTCATAAACAAATAGTTATTTTACATGTAAAAGTGGAAATTGTTTTGAATACCTGACATCTGACAATGGTATATATGAACATGAATAGTGTTCTTGCCATGGTTTTCAAAAACACGAGTATCATTTTCTTTAATATTCATGGCATAGACAAGTTTTTTCCATCCTGCACAAAAATTGGTGTAGCATTTTTAATTATGCATTTTATCTCCCAGTTACAACCATTAGCTACAACAAGGTTAATCTTGGTTTGGTATTGAGGAAAGTGTAGAGCACGAGCTACCTCTTTTGGAAATTTCCGCAACGACTGAACAAGCAACAAATTAAATAGTTGCAAGAAAACATTAAACAAAAATAAGAAAATAATAATAAAGGGAAATGGAAAAGACAATAAATCGGGAACAAATTTTTTAAATGATTTACATACCATAAACTAAGAGCGTTTAACATTCCAATGTTTTATAACCATAGTTGTAAAAGGCTTCTCTGATGCAAATTGAGCATCACTAAGAGGAACTACGTAGGAATGTTTTTTGTGTTTGGGTGCTAAGTGCTTGGAAAGAGAGAAAAAAATATTAATAAAAATAGTTATTTTGAACTGTTCAGTTAGATGATCAATACATACAACAATGTTTATGAAAATAAAATGCAATGAATGGTGAAAACAAGAAAAAATACTGACCTTGAAGAGGGTCGCGAGATGAAGACTGTAATTTTTGTTTTACGATGCGACATTTTGAAATTTGCCTTATTGGAGTCATCAACATCAAGTGAATGGGCAACAGGTTGAGAAGATGACGCATGGTGGTGTGGTGTATGGGCATGGTCAATAATAGTAGGCAATTTCTTCTCATAGCCAGTTCTATTGAAGATGATGACTTTGAAGGTAGAGCGTTTAATATATGGAAAACCATGTATATCACCATATTCAAGATTTTGACCAATAACAAATGATTCCCACCCTTTCTCAAATAAGGCCCTATCTTGCTGAGCTAAAAGAAGGACTTGCCATTCAGTGTTTACTGGTCCTTCCAAAGTGATACGTATTGAATAATCTAGATAGGACAAGAACAAACAATGGTGGGATTCTCTGCTTGTATAAATGCCAAAGATTCAAAAACTGACTAAATGGATAAAACTTAAAAGATAAGCGAAACAAAAATTCTTATTCTAAAAATATAAGACTGTACCAATGTTTTAAAATTCTCGTCTATCATAAGTTTGAATGGTAGCACAATTATGTAAGCATGTATTGCACGGGCAAGTAGCCATCTGATGTTGCTCTTCTTGCGTGTATGAAGAAACATAATGTAAATAAAGTTTTTAATTTGTAATTTAAAAAAAAACATAAGTGTTGATAACAATTACTACAATGTGGGAATGCTAATGAGGAATGACTATTGAATTTGACATGTAGGCAACATATCCGAAAATAATATTCAAACAACATTGAATATCAAGAATCAGACGTAGACTACATTATTTTTCAAGAAAAGGAGGAATAAGACTATTTACAACCATTAGTTAGAATGAATGGAACTCAAAAGTGAAGAAGGTTTGTTTAATGTAAAACCTAGCACATGTGCATCTGACCTGAACCCAAAAAGGCTATTGAAAGGAATATTGCTATGTATGAAAGGGTGATTCAGTTTCATGCTATTGTCCACAAACCAACAACATAGGAATACTAAAATTAAGGTCTTTGTTTTCTTTTCCAAACGGCAGAACCCTTATTCCCATCCAATGGTTCTCCTCCCTCCTCCACTGATTGGGAAAATCAAAGACCAGGTGGAAACTTTGTATGATGAAATGCACATAACGGCGAATTGCACATTTGGACAAAGAATGGATGAAATTTGCAACCTATTTCCTAAAATATGAGAAATGCCTACATGTTATATTAGTTGTATCTTAGTTACTAGGTAATGAACAAATGAATAAATACATAATATGAAATGCAGTTAGGCATAAAGTCATAACCAAATAACTGAAATGCAATTAAATAAATATCTAGGCAGTATAGGAAAATTTGTAGCAGATGGAGGTGTTCATATAATATTAAATCAGATTGAATGCAATATTCATGAAAGTCGGAAAAGCAAAAAAATTGCAAGTACTCCAATCGGTTAGATTTTGTATGTGTGTTGTATGTTCATATATTTTGTGCACAATTTGTGAGGATGTATAAAAGCATATTATAAACATGCAATATGTTGTTTTAAATTCATTGTCAAAATTAAATCGCAATGTCCATGAAGGTGGAATTGTCAGGCAACTATTTTGAGCCTTATGTATTGCAAAAATCACAGACAAGTTGAAATTATTGTGGTCGTTAAACCGATATATATATGGTAACAACGTAACAAATACCTAACAAGGGGAAAACAACTAATGAATTTCACTGCTAAAATTGGAAGAAAACAGGTAATGAAAATCATTATTAGGACATTACATACAAAATTAACCGCAGTGTCCATGAAGCTAGAAAGTCGACTACAAAAACCATAATACGAAAAAAAACACCCAAATTTCTGAATATTGTCTTGGTCTACAAATACCTCTCTATAAACACGCAATATCCTTTATCTAACCTTACCATTAGACACAGGTATACACATTCGTCATTATCAAAAAACACAATAAAATTTACACACACTAAAAAAATCCCAAATATAAACCAAAAATCACAGACAAATTTGAATAATCGTAACTGTTGAACTGAAATATATATATTACAGGCAAAATGAAATTAAACACCAAAACCAGCTCTTAATTAGGGCATAAGAGGTTATGAAATACACTGTCAAAACTGCAGCAAAAGCTACAGGCAAATTTAAATAATGTAAGGTTGAAGGCCTTACCTCGGAAAGCTAGAAGCTCGACTGCAAAAACCAAAATACAAAAAAAGCCGAATTTTTGAATACCCTCTTGTTCTCCAAATACCCCTCTATAAACATGCAATATCCTTTATTCATTAGACACATGTATACACATTGTTAAACACACACCATCAAAAATGATCTTACAACAATCATCAATGCTCAAGGCAAGCACATTAACTTCCCTGACAGGCGTACCACTGCCAACACCACCCACCTCCCTCACAACATTCCCTCTGCCAAAACAATATACATAGCTTTTTCAAACTCCGAGCCGCATACATTTCCACCTCCACACTCCCCACGCAACCCGCCAAAATATAATGTATTTTAAAAAATAAACATTTATTGTCCCTTTTCCAGCACCTGCGACTCCTCTTTCCGATCGTCGGGATGACAATTTCCGGGTGAGCTAACAATTTTTCAAGCAAAAGCCCGCACTAGAGCCTATCAACTCAAAAATCAAGGTGAAACTACTACAATATTAACTTTGATAAAGTGTGCGTAAATATAAAAATAGTTTTATTATTCAAGAATACCCACAAAGATAATGTTATGGCACATTCAACAATAATATTAAAAATAAGCAATACCACAAGTCACATAAAATTTGTGGAGAAACCCTTTTGAAAGAAACTCCACTCTCAAAGAGATCAAATGCTTGTATTAATTCTTCAAATAATTTTACATTTGTAAAATATAATTGTCTAACCATATTTTAGCAACACTTTGTTACTTCAATAACATGCAAACCAACTTCTACTAACACAAGTACTCAATATATGGAAGAGCTAAGATGAGAATACAATCAGGGTTCTAAAAAAAAAAGGTCAAATCCACATACAAAAAGCATATGCCCCACTTCTTCTGAATTCTATAAACATATTAAAAAATAATAAATGATCATATGGCCTTCACATGAGTACGTAACCCACAACCAATCAAATTTGGTCAATCTCGAACACTCCATTGCTCTTTGATGACTTTAATGCCTAACATGCACAACATGCAAACGTGGGCACCCCACTCAAGATAACATACAAATGACATATATCAACAGGCATAGGGATGCAAGTCCAGATTTACCCCCTCCCAAAGTAGACACCCAAAAGGAATATTTTTTATCTTATCCTAATATCCTCCCATGTGACATTAAACATTGCAGTTACATCCAAAAGGTACATAAAATAATAGTCAATTACAATGATCAAGGTCCATAGATTTTCTAAGCTTTTAAGCCAAGAGAACTTGTCCATGGTTATTGTTTTATGTACCTTTTGAATTAAATAAAAAAATCACATCATAGGTGATTGTTTTAGACCTAACAATGATCATTTAATTGCAAACCAAGTGTTATTTTCCTTTCAAGATAAAACCATAAGCATGTTGCATATAAATGTCCCCCTAAGATCTCCATGCAAGAAAGCAATTTTAACATCCATTTGCTCAATTTCAAAATCACAAGGAACAATAATAGATAATAATAATCTAACATAGCAAGAGGAGAGAGAATTTGGGGTGACCCGTGTAGTTTAGCGGTTATAACACGTGCTTGGTGAAACTGTCACCAAGGTTCAAATCCCCGATGGGCTGCTATGCTCGCAGGCTTGATACTTTCGTTGGGCTAGTGTGCTCACGGATTTGAATAAAAATAGTGTTTGGCACCTTAAAAAGTGCCCATTATTGATCAAAAAAAAAGAGGAGAAATAATTTTACCAAAATAACTCCCTCTCTCTGGGAGTAGCCTTTAGACACTAGCCTAGCCTTGTACCACTCTAACTGACTATTTGCTTGTTTTAAAATACCGACTTGCAACCAATGAGATTTCTTCCTTTGGAAAAACTAACAAGATCTCAAATATCACAACTCTTCAAAGTCACCATTTCCTCATGCATGACCTACATCCAAGATTCATTGTCCTCTAGAGAGAGCCTCCTTGAGAGATATAGGTTTATTATAAGTACTTAAAAAAGCAAATATATAAAATAAAATATGGTGGGTTATACCTATTGACTAAATTTCGTTATTTTGTGAACCTTCTCAAGGTAAGACTAATGGTCTCTACATGCTCTTCTATATGCACATATTGCACATCATATAAACTCTTTGAACCCTCTTCTTCTCCATCATTTGATCCATCTGATTATTCTTCCACATGTGCATCTTCCTACTCTTCTATTTTTATCTTGAAGTGCACTATTTTAGTCTTTTTTCTCTTTTGGTTGTTCTTCACCTAAATGAGCTTTAGACTCCCTAAAAATCATATCTCTAAAATAAATCATCTTTTGGGATAGAGGATTCCAAAGCTTATAAGCTTTTACACTCTCACTATAACCCACAAAAAATGCATTTCTAGTCTTTTGGACTCAATTTAGATCATTTTTCTTAAGACACGTGAACATAGTAAAAAATAATAAATTATCACATGGCCTTCACATGGTTGTCTAATCCACAACCAAACATATTTGATCAATTACCCTTTGATGGTTTTGACAACTAACATGCACGACATGCAAACCTAGGTGTCCCACTTAAAATAACATGCAAATGACATATATCAACAAGTACAAACATGCACTTCCAACTATACCCCTCCCAAAGTAGACATTAAAAAAGAGTGTCCTCACAAGATGCTTTATAACCACCACCAATGAATAGATCCACCTCTATGAATGCAATTACAATTTTCTATAGGTAAATAAATATTAAATGTTTTTTGTCTCGCATGTCCCTGGGGCTTCAAGTACAAATTCCAAAGATCATGGAGACACATGAAAATGGTGTAGGATTGTGAAGTTAATGTCACCTTATCCTAGCATGAACCCAATACCACATTAGGTGAATCTATTGATTAGACAATCTTTATCATCAAAGCCTTAACATTGGGTTGGCATCATACTATATTTGTCTCTCTTTGCTAAATCACAATATCAGCTTCACTTTGAACCCTATTACCTACAATTAAATATTCATCACGCAATTTCACAAATCAAAGATTGGTCCAGAGTTAATAAAAAATATAACCAAGGAGTTAAATTTAATGTATAACACCAATAATAGTTATCTTATTAATGGTAGTAATTAACAATATAACACACACATTGATGAGGCTAGGATGTGTTATTTCTTTTACCCTTAATTTGCCACTATTTGTCATTCCTATGGTATCCATGTCATTCCTGTCACCATTTGGTAAGGAAGGAAAGAGGGAATTCAATAAATATGAAAGAAAAGTCAAAAACAAAATTATGAGCGAAAACCGTGGTTATTTACTGACTCAATTTTTTAATTGCCATAACAGGGGATCTATAGGTGGACAGGTACTTGGAAGAAAGGATTGTTTGGCGCATGGATCATGTGAATGAGAGAACGACATGAAAGTGATCTATTTTTGACAGATAGTTTCGGTATAATCTTGAAATGGCATAGACTTGTTGAAGTTGTTATATTGTTTTGATTCGATGGCCTGTGGCCCTAGATCAGTTGATGGCTATCATTTTGTTTTGTATAAAACAAGTTTCATGATTACAATCTCGTAATCAGTTAGAGACAATATTAGTAAGAAGTGTTATATAAATATGTATGGGATTGTTCAAAAGGATAACCAGATAATATATGAAAAACATTGTTGTTCCAATTATTATTCTCTAATTGTGAATGCATGGTTTGAAGTAACAAGCGTTGATAATTTCAGCACTTGGTGACCGATAAGGCAGGGCCCCTTGCTCGCGTTATCAGGTGACTTCGTTATAAGTGTGAAGTGAGTAATTTTATGTTTTGTTCATGTGATTTGTGTTTATTGTTTATAATAATAATTGTGTGATTCTGTAAACAACTTAGTTTAGATTCAACGTAATATTGTTTGAAGGAATTGTGAGTTTGCAGAATATTTAATAATCCACACAACAGGACATCTTTTTGTTTGATTTGTAATTCACAAGTCTAATCGGAAATTGTAGGATAAGGAAAATATCTCAGTTCAGAAATCAAGTTATATCCATCCACACTTATGTTTGATCTGATTGAATGAGTTGTGATTTAGAATTCTGATACTCGGACAAATACACATTTAAATCAACAGGTTGTGACTCATAATTATGGTATTCTTACATACTTTCCACTTCCTGTCACTACTGTGACAGGAAGCAAAACCATTTTATTTTCACTCCTAGATTGCTAAGCAAAACACAGTTGAATGTTCTAAGTTGGTGTTTAAGTAAGGAGACTTGATTGAAAGTGTGTGACTTAAGTTTAAATATTTTAAGTGTGAGATTTAATTTGTTAGTGATTGAGCCTTAGATTTGTTCTTGGAATAAGCGTGTAAATTAGAAATGCATTCATAATCACTTAACATACTATCTTCATCCCTTGAGCAAATAGCCGCTATACCTCTCATCAGTTTACGAATCCCGGATTGACACTTTTAGGTGTAACTGAGGGTGTTTGCATCAAATTAGTCCTAAGTTAATCCAAAGAATCAAACCACAGTTTTACCCTACATTTTTGGCGTCGTTGCCGGGGAGAGGTATTAAAGGCGTGAAGTCGTAGTAAGTTAAGATAGGAACAGTGCGCCTTAGTGAAAGCTTGAACAATTGTCGACCTTGCTTGAGCTAGTACCTTAGGTTTGCATTGTAGTAATTCATCTAGGTGCATGAATAGAGCTAGAGATAGTAAAGGTAGATTTGTTAAGAAGCAAGAGTCAACTTCAGAAAAATCAAAAAGGAAGTCCAAAATTTTGAGTCCTCAAACATCTTTCAAAGGGAAACAAATACAAAAAGAGAACTTGCAACAGGAAATACAACCGAAAGGGGAAGTCAAAGACAATAAAGAAGTTGATGGTCCATTGAAAGACACGTCTAGTGAACCAGATCTAGAAAAATGCACCATTGAGTCTACTCTTGTAGAGGCTCCAGTGGAGCAATCTCTAGAGTCCCTAGAGGAAGCATATCAAAGGGTTGCCAAACAGTTCAACGAGTCCTACGACTTAAGAGAAGGTTCATCTTTGGTAAATAACAAGCCAACTATAGTTGTTTATACTCCTTGGGCAATAGACATCATGGGTGATGCTAATAATAATGGGGAAAACTTGGGTGGACACTTGAGAGGTCAAAACCAAGGTAATAATAATGAAAGGGCATTAGTAAACAATGAACCTATTGCTTTCAAGTTCCCCATTGAACACCTGGATAAGGACACCCCCATGAAAAACATTCCTCATTCTGCATTACCTATTTTCCATGGTTTATCTATTGAAGATCCTGATATATTTTTGTTTGAATTTGAAGTCCTCTGTAACAGCTATGATTACATGCATGATGCTCAAAAGCTTAAACTATTTCCAGCTACACTCAAGGATGCAACATTGCGATGGTTTATGAGCCTGCGAAACATCCGAACTTGGGATGAGATGAAACAGTTGTTTATGGACAAATATCAAGATTACTGCAAAACCAAAGACATGTGGGATGAAGTCTTTCGCATGAACCAAAAGGAGGATGAATCCATGGAAGATTACCTGGAATGTTTCATATTCAGTCTTCAATGATCAAGACAGCCAGGACTCACTCCTGACACTACTAAAATGTTATTTCTTAGAGGAATAAGGGATGAGACTATGGATGCTTTAAATTTAATGGGTAAAGGAAATATTTCAAAATTGAGTTTTGATGATATTATTGAAATTTGCAGGAATTACTCCAGGTCTCAACGTCCCCTAAGGAGTCACTCTAGTAGGTTGCCTACTTCAGGAGGAGTATCAGGTATTTCAAAATGCGAAATAGGTAATCTACTTGAGGATCTTAAAACCGATTTATTAAATCATATGGGAAAACAGATAGACACTTTGTATACCCGCAAGAAATAGGAAGAAGTAGAAAAAGCTTTAGCAGTATATTGTCCTACATGTCGTAAAAAGCACGGTCCTAAGGATTGTCCATATAATAGAACAAATATTTCATCCCTAGAGGAGGCAAGTAAGAATTCTACCTTAAGACCTTTTCCA
Source organism: Cryptomeria japonica (assembly GCF_030272615.1). Classification (NCBI taxonomy): domain Eukaryota; kingdom Viridiplantae; phylum Streptophyta; class Pinopsida; order Cupressales; family Cupressaceae; genus Cryptomeria; species Cryptomeria japonica. The sequence continues at coordinate 272,709,131 of NC_081407.1, forward strand.
GAAGGACTAGCTAGTATGGAATATGCTGAGGAACCTGTATATTTTATGGCCCCACGACGTCCTTTTCCGCCAAGAGCAATGCAGCCAGGTTTCCCTAATGAGTATTTTCCTAGTCCAAGGCAAACCTTCCCCAATTCAAATACATGGTATGGGGGCTGGCAACAACCTTCATCCTATCCTCAGTGGTCCCAAAATTACCAATTCGGAACACAACTGTGGCAACAGGCATGGAGGCCAAATGTGCCACAACCTCCATCATACCCACAATCGTATCCCCAACCTTATCTACCCCAAACTCAATTTCCACCTCCACCTTTAATAAATCCTTATCAACAACCACAACAATTCCTTCCACCTATTCCATCATCCTCCTCTAATCCAATACCTAACCCACCACAACCACCAAAGCCAACATCAATGCCCACTCAACCAAATCCCAATCCTAATAATAAGCCATCCCAACCCGTGTATAATAATGAGGTGGCAAGTTATCCCACTTATTCGGTTAATACAGTAGAACTGGAAGGAGTACAATTGAGGTCGGGAAAAGCCCTCCAAGGTCCCACAATCATAGAAATAAATGAAGAACCTAAAGCAGAGTCTGAAAAAGAACCTCTATTTCCTGACCGGTTGCTTTCTAAACCTGTACAAAAGTAACCTACGCAAACTGAATTCGATCTCATTAATGAACTCCGCAATGTTAACATTAAGATTCCTTTGTTACAGGCTATCAAGGATATTCTGGTGTATAATAAAACAGTTCGAGAGTTATGTACACGAAGGCAAAAGAAGAAAGAAGATCCAAAAACTATTCAAGTTATTGGGCAATTGGCGGATCTTATGCTTGGCAATTTGACAATTCCCAAATATGCAGATCTCGGAAGCCCAGTCATCCAGGTAAGAATTGGTAAGATTACTATACCTAATACACTTGTGGATTTGGGTGCTGCAATTAATGTGATGACTAATGAGACCAAAACAAAATTATCTCTTGAAGGACTTAGGCCCACACCTACAGTTCTCCAAATGGCTGATCGTTCACTGGTCAAGCCTGAAGGGGTTATTGAAGATGTGGTCCTTTCTATTGATTCATGGGATTTTCCAACTGACTTTATGATCTTGCAGCCGAAAGTTAAGCTGGGGGGATATCCCTTAATCTTAGGAGGACCTTGGCTAGCTGCTGCTAATGCTTTTATCAACTGTCGGTCATGTAATATGGTTATCTCTAATGGAGAACAAACTAAGCAAATAACACTATATCCACCTGCTCAACCCCTGTTAGAAACAGAAGATCCTATTTGGGTTGATAGTGACTTGGAAGATTCCTTACCGGTCCTAACTATTGAACAAGCATATGATTTTGAAGAACCCACAGAGGATAACCTTCTTGTTAATTTTCTTTAGAATAGGTACGGGTCGAATGACATTTTAGACAACTTGGTTTTTCCCTCGCATATAACTACTAGTTGTCCCTTTGGAAGTTTTCCTCTAGTAGGTAGTTCTTGGTCCATTCAATACTTTTTCATATTACATCAATTGTTACCTCACTAGTGTTTGTACAGTCCATTACTATCTTTAGAAAGTCATGGTTCATCACAAGTGTTAGCTCTGGATTCCCCTATACAGTCACAACCTATGGAGATTTTACCAGGTCGTACCCTTAATATTAATCCACAGTTAAGTCCATAACAGATTAAGGACCTTATTACCATGCTTAGGGACAATAAAGCCGCATTTGCTTGGGAGTACTAAGATATGCGTGGTATCCATCCCGACACTTGCACACATCACATCTACATTGAGGAAGAGATTCATCCTATCAGACAACCACAACGAAGACTTAACCCTGTGTTGCGGGACATACTCAAGGAGGAGCTACAGAAATTGTTAAATGTTGGTTTCATCTATCCTATTTCGGATAGCAGGTGGGTATCTCCTCTAGTAGTGGTACTAAATAAAAATGGTAAGTGGCGTATTTGTGTCGATTACAGAGCTTTAAATAAAGCAACTAAAAAGGACCATTTTCCATTACCATTTATTGATCAAGTTTTGGACACTCTTGTAGGGAAACAATTCTTCTCATTCTTGGATGGATTTAGTGGATATAATTAGATCCGCATAGCACCTGAAGACCAGGATAAGACAACCTTCACTTGTCCCTGGGGGACATTTGCCTACAATGTGTTGCCATTTGGATTATGTAATGCCCCAGCTACCTTTCAGCGGGTTGTGCTAAGTATTTTTTCTGACCTTGTGAATGATTGTGTAGAAGTTTATATGGATGACTTTACAGTTCATGGCAATACTTATGAAGAGGCAAAAGCAAACTTAGAGAAAGTGCTTAAAAGATGTATAGATACTAATCTATCTTTAAGTCATGAAAAGTGTCACATTCTTATGACTGAGGGCATTGTGTTAGGACATTTCATTTCTTCTAAAGGTATTCAACCTGATCCTGAAAAGATCCAGACAATTCAAGACCTACCTACACCATCCAGTCCAAAAGATGTTAGGAGCTTTCTTGGCCATGCTGGGTATTACCGACGATTTATTCAAAATTTTAGCAAGATTGCCTCTCCTTTGTTTGCTCTTTTAGCTAAAGATGTTGTCTTTTCTTGGACGCCTGAGTGTCAGGAGGCTTTCGAGACTATTAAAACCAAGCTTGTGACCACCCCAGTCCTTAGAGGTCCAAATTGGGAATTGCCATTCCACATCCATACCGATGCCTCTGACTCTTCTATGGGCGCAGTGCTTGGACAAAAAGAAGACAATCTCTTTTATTCTATTTACTACATCAGCAAGAATTTCACCAGTGCAGAGGTAAATTATACGGTAACTGAAAAGGAATGTTTAGCTGTTGTTTATGCTATTAATAAATTTCATCATTATATTACTGGATATAAAGTGTTTGTTCATACAGATCATTCGACAATTCGCTTTCTAATGAATAAACCAGTAGTCACTGGCAGAGTCATTAGGTGGTTGCTTTTATTACAAGAATTTGATGTCACTATACTTGATAAGCCTGGTTGAGAAAATGTGGTTGCAGATTTCCTATCCAAGTTGCAGCTACCAGACAATGAGCCCACTCCAGTTGATGACACCTTTCCAGATGAACACCTCTTTGCGATCTCCGCACAAAGCCCCTGGTTTTCTGATATTGCCAACTACTTGGTCACATGCAAGTTCCCTCCTCACTTTTCTCCTTGTGAACGTCGAAATTTGGTGGGTCTTAGTAGACAGTATACTTGGACCACTTTTCTCCTCGTGAACGTCGAAATTTGGTGGGTCTTAGTAGACAGTATACTTGGATTAATGGTTTACTATTCCGTATTGGCATAGACAACATCATGCGACGTTGTGTACCTGAGGAGGATGTCTTTGATATACTTCGAGCTTGCCATACTAAACCATGTGGAGGACACTTTGCTACTCAAAGGACTGCTCAGAAGATTCTCACTACTAGATATTATTGGCCTACGATCCATAAGGATTGTAAGCGATATGTTCATCATTGCGATCAATGCCAACGGTTGGGTCGTCCTACACGCTCCAATGAGATGCCGCTACACCCTCAACTATCCATAGAACCCTTCGAGAAGTGGGGTCTTGATTTTGTGGGTCCTATCAATCCACCTTCAAGGAACAAGGAATACATTCTCGTTTGCACCAATTATGTCACCAAGTGGGTTGAAGTTGTCGCCCTGCAACATGCATGAGATACCAAGGTGGTTGATTTCCTATACTCGGAGATCTTCACTAGGTTCGGTGTGCCTCGGGAGATAACCACAGACCAAGGACCACAGTTTACTTCAGAACTGATTGCTGCTCTAGTCAAAGAATATGAGATCCATCACCGAAAGTCCACTCCTTACCATCCCCAAGCTAATGGACAAGTTGAAGTCACCAGCAAAGAGCTAGAGAACATTCTTACCAAGACGGTTGCTCTTCATAAGCGTGATTGGGCTATGCGGCTTCCTGAAGCTGTATGGGCCTACCGCACGACGTGGAAGACCACTACTAGTCTGACCCCTTACGAACTTGTTTATGGTAAGAAGGCAGTTCTTCCGATCGAGTTTGAAATTAAGACTCTACGAACTGTGTCGCAACTCGGCCTAAGTCTCTCTAATGCTCAGAAGGACCGCATTGCCCAACTACACTCTTTAGATGAGCTCTGTCAGGATGCGCTCTTTCACACAGAGGTCATCCAGAATCAGCGGGCTCTGTGGCGTGATCGACATATTCGCCAACGATCCTTTCAACCTGGGGGTTGGGCGCACTTGTATGACTCCCAATTTCAGGATTTCAAAGGCAAGTTTCATACAAGATGGTTGGGACCTTACGAAGTTGAGCATGTATATGATAACGGTGCTATTCAACTCTGCACTGTGGATTTTGAACGGCGCAAGCTCCTCGTTAATGGTCACCGCTTGAAGCTGTATCGAAAACCTCTTTCAAAGGAAGCTTTCGTTCTTGATGTGGCTAAGGAACTCACCATGGTTCCCTTTGGCCTCCTTCAAAATTGAATATGGAAAAAAAAAAAAAAAAAAAGAGCAATAAAAGATCCAATAGTGAAAACCTATGGGCGCTATTGGCCGGTTGCCAGCTGAAAACCGGTTTCCCAGAGGCTATCCACCGCTAAATAATCTTAGGCTATCCACCGCGATAGACTGAAAATCGGGTCTCTGGCGGTTTATTGTCAAAGAACAAAAGAAAAATATTAAAAAAATAAAAATAAAATAAAATAAAGGAAAAAAAAAAGAAAATAAATAAAAATAAAAAAGAGAAAAAATAAAATAAAATAATAATAATAATAAAATAATCCCACTAAATCAAACAATAAAAAATCCCATCACCACATGGCAAACACAGCAACCCTGTCTGCTCAGACTTGGACTCCTACGCCTTCCTGTCATTTTTCGGCCAAGAACGTCCTCTCTTCTTCCTCTCATTTTTCTGGCAGGAAGTCCTTCTTGCCCTATCCACGTCCGTGTCACGCTGGCCTAGTGTCTTCCTTGGGCACGTTTCCCATCCTCCACATGCTAGGTCGTGCCTCTCTTTATTTCGCCTATGGATGCAATCTTTCTTTATGATTTGTGGCTACTTGCTCTCATGTGACGTTCGATCTGCTGGCTCCACTTCAGCTTCTGGTCACATCCTCCGTACTTGGCGCTCCTTGCCATCTCCTGTCATCAATGGCCTCGGTATTTGGTAATGGTTTTGTTTTGTTTTTCTTTCGTTTATTTATTTAATTTCCTATTTTATTTTCCTCTACCCTATGGTGACATGCCCCGTGGACGGGTCTACTGCTTAGCTAGGGGGACGCTGTGTTGTCTATGTGTCTCGATCGTCATAATCTCTCCGTCATCCCTTAAAAGCCTTTCCTTGTCATCATTGCCTTGTTCGTTCCTCATGATTGTAACTTTCCGTCACTATTTCTCACACAGTGGTTTTGGTAAAGTTTTGAAAAAACTCTGTTACAGCCCCGTCACCATTTTCCTACATAGTTAGCGGTTTGGGCGAAGGCGGTTTCCACAGGACTCTATGTTACAATCATGGCAGGAGAACGGCGTCCTCGGTATGAGCCTTCGACGATGGATGAATTAAGGGACCCAAAAAATGCAGAGGCGTATAAGGTCTTTAAGCAAGCTAGATGGGATGTGTATTTTAAACGGCTACGGGGTTATGATGAACACACTGCTCAGGAATTCGCAGAAAATTTTTCCAAAGGTCAAGCCGTTGTCCGTGGGTTAACTATTTCTATCACAGTGGATTCTATAGCCGAAGTTTAAGGGTTACCCATCAGTGGTGAAAATTATTTTCCTGAAATCTTAAAGAAAGTAGTGGCTCTTAAGCCGCTTCGAAAAAGGTTTTTAGACAAAGGGGAATTCGTTGTCATTGTCTCAGGCCAGGGCACTAAATTGCTTTCGCTTCCATCTCATTGGAAACATGTGGCCAGATTCATCATCCAATATATCACATGCTAAGGCAAGTATGTTTATGTGTATGCCCACCATTTCCGCTTACTGTTACATTTGCGGAGAAGAATGCTTGTTAATGTTCCCTATTTTCTTTACTCATCTCTGCAACCTATGAGTCAAAATGTTCAAGAAGGTCGTGGTCATGCCCTAGCACATCATGGGCTCATCAGGTTACTAGTTATTAGGGAATTGCAAAAACTCTCTCTCCCTGGTAATTGGGACTCCTTTGTTAGTTATGATTCAGACCAGGAACCTTCTAATAGGGAAAATTTTGTTGAAGAACAGAGGGGTGATAGCTCTGTGAATGAAGAAGAAAGTAGTCCCGTGAGTAAGGAGGAATATAGTCCTGTTGAGGAAGAACATACTTCCGAGAATGAGGAAGAACAAGTAGAGCCAGAACAAAACCCTAGTGTTTCCCCTAGTGTTTCAAAATGAAGGGTCTCTGAAAAACGTGCCAAGCATTCTTCTGAAAAACGGGCTAAGAAATACTCTGAGACTATTAGTACACCAAGCCCCTATCAAACTCGTAGCTTAGCTGCTAAGGCTAAGGCGGCTTCTGAAAAATCCTCTGGCTTTGGTCACAAGAGGAAGCTGACCTTGGAGAATCAAGATGATCCCTCCAGTCCTCACGGTGACATGAATGAAGCTCTGCAATCAGAGCTTGAAAATCGGCTCCAGAATCTGGCTCATATAGCCTCCACTCACGAGGATTTGCAGGTTTAGTCAGAAGTAATTAAGAAACAGGGTAAGATGCAACGAGAATTGAGACATAGCAATCGACGGCGGAAAAAGGAGAAACAATCTAAACAGTTTGAACCCCTTAGTCCTGCTCTGGTAGATACCCAAGAAGGAGAAATTCCTCCTGATGGTGGTGAAGACATATTTAGTGAAAATTTGTTTGAAGAAAATGTGATCAATGAACCCATGGGGGAAGAAACAATTCTCGGAGATGCTGGAATTAATACATCCACAGAAGGGTGTACTGAAATACTTATGGAAAATCCAATAAATAATGATAATCCTTTACTAGTTAAACCCTTGTCCATAAGCAAGGACCAAGGAAATTCAAGTGATACCGGAGGACAAGAAGGGTTAACTGAAGAACAAGAAGAAAATGTTCACCAAATCATACAGAGTGTACAGAAAGATCCCAGTCATGAGAACTTTGATCACCAAGATCTGGAGGATTCAACTAATGTTACTCTCATGACCTATGTTGACAAGCATACAAATAAAGAGGGACTGTTGATAAAACAGGGAGAAGAGATTTGGGCATTGAGGGATTCTATTGCTCAGCTAAAAACAGAGAATCAGTCACTTCAGAAACAGCTACAGGATGCACAAGCTTTTGTTAAATTACAGGCAGAAGAGTTGAGTAAACTCAAGGCAGAGGCAAAACAGACAGTTGCTACTTCAGAACCTTGTCTGACGGTCAAAGAACATGAAAATCTTGTAAAGGAACTGAAAAAACATTGGGTTCAGGAGGTTACTAGCAATCTACAAAAACTACTTCCTTCATCTGGTTTGTATTTATATTCTTTCTTTTGCATGAGGACATGCAAAACCCTCAGCTGGGGGGAATGATGAGGCTAGGATGTGTTATTTCTTTTGCCCTTAATTTGCCACTATTTGTCATTCCTATGGTATCCATGTCATTCCTGTCACCATTTGGTAAGTAAGGAAAGAGGGAATTCAATAAATATGAAAGAAAAGTCAAAACCAAAATTATGAGCGAAAACCGTGGTTATTACTGACTCAATTGTTTAATTGCCATAACAGGGGATCTATAGGTGGACAGGTACTTGGAAGAAAGGATTGCTTGGCGCATGGATCATGTGAATGAGAGAACGACATGAAAGTGGTCTATTTTTGACAGATAGTTTCAGTATAATCTTGAAATGGCATAGACTTGTTGAAGTTGTTATATTATTTTGATTTGGTGGCCTGCAACCCTAGATTAGTTGATGGCTATCATTTTGTTTTGTATAAAACAAGTTTCATGGTTACAATCCCGTAATCAGTTAGAGACAATATTAGAAGCAGTGTTATATAAATATGTATGGGATTGTTCAAAAGGATAACCAGATAATATATGAAAAACATTGTTGTTCCAATTATTATTCTCTGATTGTGAATGCATGGTTTGAAGTAACAAGCGTTGATAATTTCAGCACTTGGTGATTGAGAAGGCAGGGCCCCCTTGCTCGCGTTATCAGGTGACTTCGTTATAAGTGTGAAGTGAGTAATTTTATGTTTTGTTCGCGTGATTTGTGTTTATTGTTTATAATAATAATTGTGTGATTCTATAAACAGCTTAGTTTAGATTCAATGTAATATTGTTTGAAGGAATTGTGAGTTTGCAGAATATTTAATAATCCACATAGCAGGACATCTTTTTGTTTGATTTGTAATTCACAAGTCTAATCGGAAATTGTAGGATAAGGAAAATATCTCAGTTCAGAAATCAAGTTATATCCATCCGAACTTATGTTTGATCTGATTGAATGAGTTGTGATTTAGAATTCTGATACTCAGACAAATACACATTTAAATCAATAGGTTGTGACTCATAATTCTGGTATTCTTACATACTGTTCCACTTCCTATCACTACCGTGACAGGAAGCAAAACCATCTTATTTTCACTCCTAGATTGCTAAGCAAAACACAGTTGAATGTTCTAAGTTGGTGTTTATAAGGTAGGTGTTTAAGTAAAGAGACTTGATTGAAAGTGTGTGACTTAAGTTTAAATATTTTAAGTGTGAGATTTAATTTGTTAGTGAATGAGCCTTAGATTTGTTCTTGGAATAAGCGTGTAAATTAGAAATGCATTCATAATCACTTAACATACTATCTTCATCCCTTGAGCAAATAGCCGCTATACCTCTCATCAGTTTACGAATCCCGGATTGACACTTTTAGGTGTAACTAAGGGTGTTTGCATCAAATTAGTCCTAAGTTAATCCAAAGAATCATACCATAGTTTTACCCTACACACGTGTGTGCACACACACACAAATCCAATAACAAATTACGAATACAAGTTCCCACCCCTAGTCCAAATTACAATAGGGTTTGGGGGTCTTAGAAAAAAGAAGAGGGTTTCACACAGGAATGTGATAAGTGGGCTCATACACAAGTCTCAATGACATCCAAAACTGAAATTGAGATAAATACTTAGATTCAACAAAAAAAATGGATATTTAATAAATAATAATATTTTGGCAAAGCCACTTGAAGCTTTTCAAGAACTCGAATGATGATTCTTGTAACAAAAATACCCCATTTCTCATTGTCCTCCAATGGGCTCAATAAATTTATGGTAAGACATAAGTTATATTAACAGATTTATGCACTTGGGCTTTGCCAATAGCTTAAATCTACATTATACAAGCCCTTAAAGGATTACACTCAATGATACCTAATTCTATGTTAAAAACATAAATTATCTTATTTAAATGGTTAAGGAATTCCAAGAGATGTTTATTGTTCTGTGATTAGTGGAAAACTAGGGAGCATTTAATTTTGAATTTTTGAGGTCGTCTTTTTAAGGAGGTCTGGGAGGAGTAAAACCTTGGGCCTACAAACAATTTTTTTTTTTTTTACTTTTAGAAGATATCTCCCAAGCCTTTGAACATTGATATTCTTTTTAATTTTGTATGACACTGACAAAACAAAATCTTTAAATGAGCTACTTTAGTATTCGGACATATTTTCAAAATTTGTGTTGATGACATTCATCAAACTAAAAAACCGAGGTAACAGAAGCAATTGATAAGAACAATGATTTTTTCAACTATAGTAACTCCTACAAAGATAATAAAAATGAAAAAATTCATGATTACAATATCTATAACCTATGTTATTCAATGATAGAGTACTTGAGTTATTCAAAAGTTGCTAGTTTAGCTCTAGACAAAAACATTTAGCTATAAACGAACAATATTTGGTATATCGATACTTAAGGTTGTCTCTCCAATGGACAAAAAGAGATAATAAAATAAAAAAATTAACTAGTTTCAGATTTCATTTTCTTGTCATCTTACATGTAATGCAAATTTTTAATTCTTTTTTTCCCAAAAAACGGTAAAAAATTCTAAAACAAAAAGAGACTTACAAAGCATGAAGGGCCAACAACCTAGCAAAGTTACATAGTTTTATCCACAATAACTAATTGTTCCAACATGTGAGATAAATCACTAGGTAAATGTTGCCTATCTACAATATCCAAGCCCTCTCTTCAATCTGACGCCCATTTGGCTAGACAATCCACAACTCTATTCCACTCTCTAGGAATATGAGAAAAGGAAACATATTCAAAAGAAGTACTCAAGCTTAGAATTTGTCGTATAACCAGAGCTAAGCGCCAACTAACATCATCAAATCTCCATCCAATCAACAATTCACTAACACTTGTGAATCAGATTCAAAAATAATCCTTCTCAGACTAAGAAGACAACCTCTCTCCAGACCACTCAAAAGGGAAAGATCCTCCATATAATTATTCATATGAAATCTTTTATAAATGGAAATGCAAAATTGAATGGCCCTAGAACTATCACGACCAATACCCCAATACCAGCATGACTGGGAAACCCCCTAGAAGAACCATCAATATTTATATTCAAAATGCCTTGAGGTGGAGGAAACTATCAATCCAATCGATCAATCTTCCTCAAAGAGTGTCTACATCTATTCTCATTAACTTGCTTATAGCCCACACCAAAAGAAGTATCAGCCCCATGGATAGCAAAGTTGAACCTCCCAAAAATCCCCACCTCACTAGAATCCACAACAACAGAAAGGTCACACTTTGTAGAAATAGTCCCCTGAAGAGTATGAACAATTTTTCACCACAATTGTTGAACAACCAATTTAGCATCTTGGAAGATTCATCTATGTCTTCTAACCAAATATGCCAAATAATGAAAGTAAGCTCGGGAGCCCAGACAACCTAGAGAAAAGGGATCGTAACTGAAGCGTCAATCTCAAAACTTAGCCAATGATGAGGCATGCCAACAAGCCTAATTTAAACTCCCCACCCGATATGCCAAATCTCCCTTGAGAAAGAGCACTAAAAGAAAAGAAAAAATGGAACACACTCTTCACTACTGCAACACAACATACAAATAGAAGGGCCTTGGAAACCTCTCTTGCATAGATTATCCCAAGTAAGACATCTATTTTGAACCACCAACCAAATGAAAAAATATTGCATTTGAGCCAAGAAAATTTGTTCCACGCCTATTTCCACCATGGAACCCCGATGCTCCCAAATAGCTACCCATCAAGCTCCAAGTACCCCAAAGCCACAAAATACCTACCAGTCGAATTTGAACCCCAAACCAAGATATCCTACCCTGGAAGAGAATTGCACTCCCTACTAACAAGAATCTGAGCTAACTCATGCTAGCCCCTTCAATTCCTCCCAGTGGGCATTCATGAGGAGCTTTCCATTTGCAAACAACAACTGCCTTATAATAAACCACCTTGCTCCAACCGGCTACAAGAAAACTGTCATAAAGAGGTGGTAAATGCGAATACATTGAAGGGTTGGAGGGTGACCATCCTAAGAATCAAGATAAAAAAGTGCTTCTGAGCCCTTATTAGAGATCCAAAAAACCCCAGTCTAATTAACCTTGCCCCTATCTTCAAAGTATGCCAAATCATAGATCCCTCAAAATTTGACAACCCCTCCTAAATTTTTTTGAGTAAGAATCCTAGCCCAAACCCTATCTCGACTGGTACACCAACGTCAATATAATTTGGTTGTGATAACTTGCACATTCATAGCTGCAAAATAAAGACCAAGCCTCTTCCTTCTTCAATCAACACACATACTCTCACTTAACTAAGCTCCACTTAGAAGCACGCAAATTCCCACTCCAAAGGAATTGACGTGAAAGACCATCAAATTCCTTAATGAAATACAAAGGAGCCACCTAAGCAAAACACTTGTAAATAGGGAAAGCCAAGATCACTAACTGTAGAAGAGTCCCCCTGCCAACCATAGAAAGCCATCAACGAATCTAGTGATCAACTCTCCTACGTAGCTTATCCAACAGCTCTAGCTAGTATTCCCTAAGTTGTTGGCCAACAACCAAAGGAATGCTTGGATACACTAAAGGAAGGGATTCAATTTGGAATCTCAAAACATGAGCAATCCGTTGTTGAATAGGCTCGGGAATGTTAAAGAAATAGATAGAAGATTTGTGCTCATTGACTCTCTGTCTTGAACCAGCTAAATAAATATCCAAGGTTTGTCTAAAAGTCTCTGCTTCATTTATTCGAGCAACCGCCATTAAAACATAATTGTCCACAAATTGCAAATGTGAATGAGTTGGCAGCCCATTACTCCAATTTCACCCTTGAATCAAACCTTGGGATACCTGAGACTTAATGAATCTACTCAAGTCATCTGTCATAATAATAAACAAATAAGGAGATAAAGGATCCCTTTGGTGAAGGACCCTAGAAGCCTCAAATAACTCAGAAGGCTCGCTATTGATAATGACAAAGGAAGAAGAAGAAAAAGTAACATAGCTTATTGTCCAACTTACCCGATCATTCCTAAAGCCAAACGCTAGAAGAATTTTATGCAAAAATTGTCACTTAACTCTATCATGGCCTTTAGCCATGTCAAGCTTAATGAACATGGATTTTTCCTTAGACCCTGTCATATAATGAATAACATCAGTAGCAACCACCACCCCATCCAAAATTTCTCTCCCAACAACAAATCCTCGTTGCTCATCTAAAATCAAAAAGAGAAAGCCTCTACTTGAGTTTCTCAACAATCAATTTGGTAATAATCTTATAGACCACATTACAAAGAGCAGTGTTCCTAAAGTTATCCAAATGATCAACCCCTTCCTTTTTCAGAACAAGAACAAGAAAAGTGGAGTTCAAGGCACAAAGCATTTCCTGGACTACCTCCAAAAGATCAAATTTAATAATATCCCAAAACTCCTGCAAAAAAACTCCACCAGGAATTCATCAGGACCAAGAGCTTCCCTTTATTCATCCCGAAAATGATGGCTTCCAATTTTGAAAGAGTGATTGGTTGAATGAAAGCATCATTCATCACATTGGTAACTAGAGATGGAATACAATCCAAAATCAAAGTCTCCTCAGTTGCAGCAGAAGGCGAATCTTCAGTAAACAAAGTAGAATAGAAGTGTTTAACTTCCCAAGACATCTCCTGCAGAGATGTCAGATGAATTCTTGTCAAGTTTACCAAAGAAGAAATTAAGAGAAAAAAAAACCATGCCTACGCGCTTTAACCAAATTGTGTAAGAAAGTTGTGTTTCAATCACCATAATGGAGCCACTCATTCCACGCCTCTTACTTCCAAAAAAATTCCTTGCAAAGCTCCCACTCCTCCAATTCCTTCACAACCAAAGACTCAACTCTTATTAAATCCTTAGTTAAACCATTATCCCAGATTTGGCAAGTGATATCATCTATGCAGGCTTGAATTATCCTCTTATTGCCATGAAGGTTACCAAAGCACTGCCTATTCCACCTTTTAAGCTTATATTTCACAAACTGTAATTTCTTAACAAAAGAATGCATTGTTGTACTATAGGCAAGACCACCCTACCACCACCATCAATCCATTAGATTCTAGAGCAAGGAATCCCGAAGCCACATGAGGTTAAACTTAAATGAAGGGTTGCGAGGAGCAATAAAAGAGGTTGCCAAAAAATTAATTGGCATGTGATTTGAACCTCTCCAGTCAAGAATATCAGAATTGGTGGTCCAGCTATCCCCCACTCGAAAACATGAAACAAGAAATCTACCCAACTGCTCAAAAATAGCATAATTCCCACATTGATGATTTTTCCAAGTGTAAAAACCACTAGACGATTTCACATCAATTAAACAGAGCACCTCCATTTGCTCCTGAAGAAGTCGAGAAGAGGGATCCAACCTAGCAAGCATGCCCCTTTTTTCCTGCAAATTTAACACTGTATTAAAGTCACCAACTTAAATCCAAGAAAAGGGGCTAGAAACCGAACATACCTTACATGATTCCAAAGGAGAGATTTGCCATGAAGATCAGTTGGAGCATAAAAATTAGTGATCAAAATAGTTTTGCCAGAATCCAAGCGAATGGCTATCAAAGAAATAGAGGAATGACTAGAAATCCACCCTAGTGGAACACCCTTTCTAAGATCCGAAAAACAAGTCAACCCCACAAAAGAACCACTACCCCCAATACATTGACACTGACCAAGCCACCAAATACTAGGGGCATATAGCAACATACCATCCACTGATAACTTAGTCTCCTAAATACAAACAAGATATGGAGAATGAGCCACAACCAAATCATGAATAGCCTTCTGTCGAGGGATTCTATTCAACCCCCCTAAATTCCAAGATAGAATAATCATTGTTGAGATTGAAAGAAATGAGAGTCAATGGGTTGCACAGACCCAAATTCCACCATCTCTCCAATTGATTTGACTTTCTTCTCGTCCCTCTTCCGGCCAACCTTAGCAACTTTCTCAGGAATAACCTTTTTGAGGGAGTGTTGTTGCACCCCTAGAGCCTAAGAAGAATTTTTGCATTTACCTAAATTCAACACCTCCTTAGCTAGATCAACCAAAACAATATCCTCATTCATATCTAAGGAATCACTCTGCATCGATGTATTAGGACCCATAGAAGACAACTTAGGATCAGACATCCCATCAAAAGGTAACTTGTCATGAGTAGGCTCTTGCTCTTGCAAAACAGCCACTTGCATGTCGGAAGCCCCAGAATGCAAATCAATTGGACTCACCTCCTTGAAAGACAGAGCCTCCAATATCTCAAAGCGGTTGAGGCCCTCCTCAATCAACTTGTCCTTAGAAGTTCTTTTATGATCTCTCCCCTTACGCTGAGGCTTAACCAATGTAAAATTGTCCTTGTCCACAACTTTGTCAAACATAGGGACTTTTTATTTATCCTCATAACAAATGCAATGAAAAGGAAGAGTTCCATAGTCCAACTGTTGAATCAAGAACCGAGGCAAATTTTGGGCGAATCTAGCAAGGGATTATTCAAATTAATTTCCATACAAATTTGAGTATAGGTAATCGCCCTTCTATCCAATAATAGTTGAGTGGTACCAACCGGCTTCCCAAGCATAAACAATCAATTGCAAGATATCACTCTGCCAAAACTCTAATGGAAGTCGAGGAAGACGCACCCAAACAGGGAGAAGCTCCTCAACCGAGTTGAAACCCACATGTCAAGCTTTGATGAACAAACCCACTTGAGTGTAAAAATATGGACCACCTTCAAAAACCCTATTCCTATTAGCTAGACATGAAAAATCAACCACAAAATAATTATTGACAACCAACATTATCTCCATATCACCTTCAACTTGCCAAGTTTGACGGATCCAAGATTCTAGCATCATCAAAGAAATGTGAATTTCCATGAATTAGAGCGTGATTATTGAAATAAGAAACATCCTCCTAGACTGATTTGCGCGAGATGACCAAAACCGAACAATCTTGGCTCCACGCCAAACAACCATAACTTTCTTAACTTTTGTAGCACCACCCACATAGAATGACACTGGTCGTTGTGCATGCACACCCGTGGAAGAATCATCCTGCTCCATAGCCTCCAAAATCACCATACTTGAAGAAGCTTGATGCCCCCCCATGAAAACCCAAAGCCAGATCCCAAAAACCCAACCAACTCTGCCCACAGAACCCACTCCAATCTCCAACTCCGCAATAACATAGCACTTACACGTCTAATCGTAGAAGAACTCATGTCACAAACCGACACACACACTCCCACATAGAAAAGTCAACCAAATACCCAAAATTATAACAAAATTTGCACCTGAAATTCAATCGCCACCACCTGGCAACGACAGAAAGAACCCCACACATGACCCGCAATCGCAGCAGTAAAAAGCAAAAAAAGAACGCTGGTAGGGAAGGTCCTACACAGCGCGGTAGCAAAAAAGCACCGCTTCAATCATTTGATTCTCCATTCCAACAACTTTTCGTCTTCTTCTACATTCATAAGATGATTTAGCTTTGAGCTTTTCCTCTCATTGCTTTGTAGGTTGCTCCAACCACCGATTAGAAGCACTCCTATTTACTACATTTCCCAAATAATTAGTGTCGTCTACTTTATCGATGTGTGGGATGTCGCCTCATCTTCTAAATGTGTGTTAGGAAGATTATATCAATAACGACTTTCAATCCAGGCTCTACAGGTTTGAAACAGTAGATCACTCCAATATTTGAGTTATTTCAATGTTAACTAATCTCCGTAAGATCATACTATTTAATGAAACATATTTAAAATGGTTATGTACATGAAGCTTATAAAATGGTTCATTTTCTGCGAGAAAGATCTTCATCTGAGCCTCACATCCCATGGACTAAACTAGACAGAAATTTGCATATAAATCACAATAATTTTTCTTGGATTAAGAGTAAAAGGTGGGTTTTTGAAAGGGGTTCAAACTCTTCTAAATTTCTATATTAATCACACATTAAAAACAACTTAGTGTTTAACTGAAAACTAGACTTTTGTCATGTGTAAGGAAAAAAAATTCTGAACAAATTTACTCACATAAAAAGTACAATCATTTATTTAAGTTTTGTGGAAAAGTGAATTTCATGTTAGTCTGTCATGATATTTAATGAAGCAATTTTTCAAACAAGTCAATATAAGTGAATCCAGACATTACAGATTTAATTGCTACTATGAGAGTCACTCAGATCTTAGCCTTCAAATTCCAACAACACACTTAATCCAAATTTACACTAACCTCCAAAATCACACTCAAATTCTACACACACACTACATTTTCATCATTTACATTACTATTTTTCATTATACCTTTGACAATTCAACTCCTAACACAATCTAAACTACCAGCACACCATTAGGAACTGAAAACAATGTATCCCTTGTAATAGATTTGAGCTGATCTCAGCAGTCAAAAGCAAATCAAATTAAAAAACCTTGTGCAATGCAATGTCTACAAAATATAGATTATTGGACACACATAAATTATGAAGGCCCCAAATCTAGTCCACTCGGGAAGAAACTATACTTGATTTATAGTGCACCCTCTCAAGGCCCTAACTGTTGGTCCAAAGTTTGTTGTTGCACCAAAAGATCAACCTATTCATGCCCAATACAAACAACAGAGATAAACAAACCACAGGAGGCGGTTAAGTCATGTCACAAATCCCCGAGAGCAGCATGGAACAACCAAGAGGACAAGGCACCAACCTTCCAACACTAAAGTTATCTTGATGCACTCTTCTCGGTAGATCTAGCTGATAAAAAAGATGTACACTAGATGTTATGATTGCATCCTGAAATGACTATATATTGATATCTGCATCGATTCACATTTTAGAAACAGACATCATAACCCCATCAAACACCTTTGCAATGTTATGAGTAAAAGAAAAAATTAGTAAACACATCGATTGTGAAGCACTTAAATTTACAATGCACCCTCTTGGGGCCCTCATATTATCTCAAAGCACTCTTATAAATAAATCCAGCTGATAAGACAGATGCACATTGGATGTCTATTTGCATTCCAAAAATGACATACTTTGATATCTATATCGATTCATTTTTTAGATACAACCATTCATCATACTTCTTGGAGGCATCAAAATCAATAGTGGACCACTTTGTAAACATAATGAAGGTGTATTCATATTTCACTTCAGGTATGTACAGAATGTTTAGCACGTGTTTGTCATGCTTATTCCCAACAAACTCAATTTTTTCACCTCAAAAAGAGACAAGCCTGTCTAGCCAAGAAAAAGGAAACCTGAGACCTGATGCCTTTTCAAAGAACACACCTCTCTTAGGCCAAGAAAACTTAAAACCACATGGAGCTAATTTGGTCCTCACTTTGAGTTATTGAAACTAGGTTATAAGAATTTCAAAGGTAGAAATGAACATGATATCTACTCATAGAAATACACATTGCCTCTGCTAATGTATCAATGGAAAATGGTTTACAAGGGCTTTATGCTCAAGCGCCTGCCCACAACATCCATTGATGCCCGAAAAACTAAATTGCCTTGAGAATTTGTAGATAGAAAGAATAAAAAGTGTTTTAGTTTTGTGCAACAGGTTATGTCCATGTACAGTTCTCTGCAACTTAGCTCCAACTGCATTGAGTTATCCATTAACATTAAAGTATGCATGTTAATGCTTCCTGTTTTTATCATTACCTGCAAAAGAAAAACACTTTTAACAGATAATTATCTTGATTTGCAAAAGAAACACATAAATGTTGACGTTTACCATACTTACCAAAAATGCTTGATTTCAAAGGAAATTGGAATGGTGAAGAACTTTTTGTTCTTTGTGCTCTTATAAGGTGTACATTCTTCAGTTTTTCATTGCTGGCCTCCTCTTTGCTAGCTGGGCTGGTGCTGTGAGCCTTGCGATCATGATACACTAAAGGTGGTGCTAACCTCAAATTGGGTAGCAGACCTAAATCAAGTGAATTTTGGCCTTTTTGTAGATTGTTCAACAGCTCAAACTGCAAAAGCTAAGAAACAAATTAGGATCTCCTTCAGAGGATAATTGAAGAATTCATCTAAATAAAAAATTAACACTTGAATAAGAAAATTTATATTAATAGTACATATCAGGGTACACACAAAAATATATAGCCAAGGGATAAGAAATATTTACCCGTGATTGGGGATGAAGCCCATAGGGCCTTTCTGTCAGTGCATTTTCATATAAAGATTTGGAACTAGAAGCTTGGCCTTGTACACCGTTACTAGCTTCTTCTATAATTTCTTTCTGTGCTTCAATCATCTTCTTTCTAACTGAAGACGATCTTTTCTTTGGCAAACAAATAGGACATCCTCCCATAGAATCCTTTGTAATTGCTACTGAATCCTGAGTTTCACATTGGAAATGGGCCACATGACCACAATGAAAAATATAAATGCTTGAGCCAAAAGACTCTCTATCCAATGTCCGACCACAAATACAGCAGCAGGAGCTTGCCGGTGCATATGCATGTGATGCACCCTTCCTGAGCATATGTATATTATAGTATGCATCATCTTCTAATAGATTTTTTGCAGTGTCCTGTTGATGGATAAACAAATTATGCCCAAGTAAAAGTTTCTTACTCCATCAGCATAACAAATGGAATAATATTTAATCAGAACTTATGTTTAAAAGGTTTAACTACTAGTTTATTACAATTAAAGAAGACAGGTTACTATGCAAAAATAACTAGAGAAGGCCTTGATAATCTACTAGTATTAGACCACAGAGAGCAGTGTAACCCAAAAAGGATGGTTTTAGCTGTAAATGGGGATGCAATATGGCATACCTCCACAGAAACTTGATCAAAATGATCACAAGAGCCACATTTAGAGCAATTATTGAAAATTCTTTCAGTTTTTCTGACATTCAAGTGGAGCTGGGAAGGATGCTTATTTACAAGCAATTGCATTAAGATTGTGTTTAGTTTCAAATGGCACTTGGAATGTGACAGAGTTTATGGGCATTTCCCTTGTCCAAAGAACAAATGACCAACATTATGGATTTAGCAGGAAAGTCTTACCAGCAGAGAGGTACTTTCAGGGAGGACCTTATGGGATAAAAAGCAAAGCGACAAGAACAATTGGGAAACATTGATGTATGGCAAAGAATCAGATGGAGTTTCGCAATTAATATTCCTTAGAAGTTCCTTTATAAGTTCTCAATGTAGGTTACTAGAGCTGTTGAGAGATTAAAAATGGACTGCTGCAAAGTCCTGTCATGCAGCTAATATCTTACATCTTACTGAGAAAATCGAGACCAAGTGTCATCTTTTCCTTTTGACAGTAAAAAGTGGGGAAACATCACCTGCCAAAGCATTTAGAAGACTAAATCTGTTTTATAACAGAATGCTAATCAACAGAGCATGACAGTCAAGGCAAGATTGAGAAAGAACAGATTCTATGAGCAAACATATTAGGCCCATTGCGACACGGAGGTCGAACATAATGAACACCCCGCTTCATATGGCAGCCTATGCAGTGAATCCTATATGGTATGCACAAAGGGATGGAAGGGTGCCTCCATGTGATGATGATGAGGTTTTAGATGGGTCCACGCAAGCCATTGATAAGATATATAGAAGAGGAGGCTTCCATACTTCGTGCACAATTCCTTGAATTCACAAATCTTCGTGATCCTAAATTGAGTAAACCATAGGCAAGGTTAGACATAGCTATATTAACCCAAAGAGAATCTATTGGATGGTGGACATGGCATGGGAGGGATACATCACAATTGAAGTTGCTTGCCACTCGCCTACTTTCATAGGTTGCTAGTTCCTCTACTGCAAAGATGAATTGGTCCACATATGGCTTTATCCACTCTATCAAGTGGAATAGACTTACCTCTAGACGAGCGAAGAAGCTAGTGGTGGTGCATAGTGCTCTTCGACTTCAAGATCGTCAAACTCCAGAGTATCGACAAACTCCAACTTGACCATGAGATGTTGATCCTGAAGATGTGGCCCAAGTTCATGAGAAGGAGGCACCAGAGGGATTGGTTGGGATTCCGTTGGATGAGATGGACGTAGACCATGACAGTGGGAGAGACTCAGAGGACTCTGATTTTGATGCAATGTTAGGAGATGTAGATTAGGCGCAGCATTGTACTTTTAATTTTGTATTTTGATTTCCATATCATAATTGACAATGAAGCTATATGGCAGCAGTGTAGCCTTTGGGCATTTTGTATGTTATTTCTTTAATATCTATTATCATGTGCATATTGACAATGTGAATGAATTGAAATTATAAATTATGAATGCATATTGAGTATTGACAATGTTGTATGTTCAAAATTTACACTCTAAAATGTTTTCATAGTATCATACACATGCTATATCCATGTTTTCATTTGAATATAACATATATATGCATGCTTTATCCATGTTTTCATATGAACATTTAAAATTTTCCTATGTATTTTAAATTTTTCGTATATTTTATATAGCCGTCCCCAAATTTGGCAAAAATATTCACCGTCCCCTTCTCGGAAACTCCGGGTAACGTAGTTGTAGATAAGTCTGCCTCTACGAGCAAGTCTCATGAAGAAATAAATTTAGTTCTTATGTGCATAGATATTTCGAATTTTGAACCAGAAACAATGAAGCAAGCTCTTATGTCACCACCTTAGGAATTTGATGATCTTCCACCAAGGAAGAAGGCTATTGAATGCAAATGGGTTTTCAAGACCAAATAGAAGGCCGGTTGGCTGGGTGATTAAAACTTGAAGATATATACAGCGATGTATGAAATAATATATAGCTCTGCACATATAGCTTGAAGACCCATTTAATAATGCAATGAAAATCAACCAGAACATTCACACAAAATCTGTTTTACTAGTTTTCCCTTAGGATGTCGTGTCCCCCATTTATAACAGAAATAATTAATATAAATTTTGCCATATAATATGTAAAAATGAAAAAATCATATTAAAATTATTATATTACATTGTTATTTAAAATGATATCTTGTTATCAATTTACATCTAGGTTACCGGGTTCGCCTTTGGGCCCCCCTAGTACGGGTCCGGGTTCGCCTTTGGGCCCCCCTAGTACGGGTCCGGTTTGACCTGGGTTCGACCAGGGTTCGAAAAACCCAGAGTGGGGTCGAACCCAGTCGAACCCGGGCGGACCCAGTCGAACCCAGGCGGCTGGGCGGCCCGTAAAGTCAAAAAACAATGCAAATTTAATTTTTTTTTCAATTCCGCCTTGTAAAAAGTGAAAGTTATAACCTAAAATTCACTTCTAAAACATTTTATTGACTCATTTCACCTCATTTGTGTTGCAAACAAAAGTTTTATGAGAGCAGGTTGAAGAAAGGGTGAACAAAATTATGTTTGTTTTGTTGTTTATATGATGCTATGTGAAATGCAAATTTTAATTCATGCTTATAGGCTTCACAAATATCAAAATATATATATATATATATATATATAAAATTTACATGTTTTTGTACTAACGAACCCAAACAAACCCAAACCCCTTTTCAAAATTTTGCCGTACCGACGTACCGGGTTCTCCGAACCCGAACCCGTGCCCGAACCCGAACCGGTAACTTAGATTTACATGTTGAATTTATATTTACAATGTACATTAATTTACATTTTATACATTGAATGATGTCTTTATATTAACAATATATATTATATACATTATATTTTATACCTTAACAATGCTGAACGATGCCATTGTTAAAGCATTTATTAGCCGATTTTCCTAGAGACCCGATAACCTTTATTAAGCGGTGGGTTGAAGAAGGGTAGCGACTCTTCATAGAAGAAGCACTACCAAACCATCGTGGCTTTCCACCACATTGGGAGGTAGGATAGATACCCCCTGTGCAAATGGGAATAAGGAGAATACACGGGGGGAACAAGAAAGTCAGATCTGCCAGCAAGGATAGAGAAATATACAGAAACTGCCAGCAAGGATAATAAAAAGAGAAGGAGGCCTGTGACAGGTACATATAGGAATTCTAATTTAATAATGTAATATAATAGCTGGTATTATATATATAAAATTTTATATGGTCTTAATTAAATTAATGGAATAATTAATATTAAGTTCAGAAACAAATAATGTATAATTATTAATATAGCATTAAAATGATTATACATGACAACACTATTAGACATAAGACACACACACACACACACACACACACACATATATATGTTAACGAATTCAGAAGGAATAAGGCAATCAAATTCAGTTTGTATAAATTGCTATAATACTGTACCAGGCTAATAATATAAGATGCAGCAATAACAATTAATGAATAATTCTGATTTAAAGTGATACTAACAGAGAGAACTGTTAACAATCTGATATAAGCCACTAAGGCAATATAATATAATGGAAGTATGATAACTATGTCAAGTACAAACTGATTATCATAAATTAGTTGAACTGAATAACAAATACAACTTCATTGGAATATCACAGAAGGTTAATTGTAAATGAGGGACTCTCTCTTAAGTATGCCACTCCATAGTGGATGCCTAACACCTGCCACATGGAGCCAAGAGGGGTGAAGCATCTGTTCTTGGGCTTAAGGGAGAAGGTGCTTGTGATGAGGGGGAACGGCGATAGAACACCTCACTGGGTACACCACTCCATGATGGATGCCTAACACCTGCCATATGGAGCCAAGGGGGATATGGTATTCTGCCCTTGGGCCTAGGAGGGATGGTTTCTTGGACACCCTATCCAACTAATGGACTAAAGGAATTGATTAGTAACTGACTTACAAACTGACTTTATATAATAATCTGATTATATCCCAAAATTATAATTCTAACAGTCATTAATATAGCAGATTTGATATCATTTAATATAATTCATATTTCAGTTTTAAGTATTATAACAAATTGCCAAAAATTGTAGGGTTGTTAGGTTATTCGTTGAGGAGTGTTATTCACACATTTTTCAAACTTGTGTTGTCCACTCCCTCAACCTAATGCTACAAAAAAGTAGCACCAGAATTGATTGGATCAAACAAGTGTATGTTGAGGCCAAAGTGATCCAAATGTTTGTCACCAACCTCCATATGCCACAAGGCATATTTAGAACATTCTCGAAATTGGAGCTGCTGAAAGTTAAATAATAAATAAATTTCACTTTTATAAACTTTTGAATTTTATTTTAATTAAAATTTCTATAAATTTAATATTTTGATTTTGATTTTCAAACAAGCTGCTAAGACCTGTTTTGCCTCCAACACAATTGTGTTGAGACGACTAGTAAAGGTTCGTGAGGTACTTTCTAACATGGTCATTAACCCAAATTGGTCCCATATGGAGGCAATCTAGCACTACAAGGGCAGCAAAGGTTAAGCAAATGATCCTACATGACATTTGCTAGGATGATGTTGAGTATTGCCAGAAATATTCTTGTCATTGATGTCAAAGTAGAAAAAGACTTTAATCGTTGTCAAAGAAAGAATTCATTAAGACCCAATGAAGACTGACCCTTATCTAGAATAGAGCTGGAATCATTAGAAAGATTCACTTTATGCAGGTCGACAATGATATAATTATCAATATATCTATTGCATTTCAATTTTACTGGAGACAGACCCCCTCATACTGTAGCGCCACTTTGCTAAATAATGTTAATTTGTGGCGCCTCTATTAAAAAGGCTGGCCCTCCCTTTGTAGAGATGCCCCCCTCCATGAAGTCACCTCTCTCCATGTAATGGCATTAAGGTATATAATTGGAATATGATTTGTGAATGGGACGAAATGCGAAAATGTAATATCATTCAGCACAGCAGATTTATTAGCAGATCTAATAAAGGCAACAGAATTTGTGAGGAGCAGAAATGAAACAATCAGTCTAATTAAAGGCAGATTTCTGCGTATATAGCAGCAGATTTATGGATGTATTGAAAATGTTATAATCATATTTCTGAAGGGGAGTATATGCACAATTGAGAAGGAAGTATATGAAAATGGTTGTATCAAATTTGTGAAGACGTATCATCTACAAGATCTTTATGAAGACAAATAAAAAAAGCATCATTCATTGAAGAGGCAATATTTAAGAAGACAAAAACTGGGTTCATTTGGAAGTTAGTGCTTCCTAAAGAAGAGACCGTTATCTCTTGCTGAGTTGGTGCTTAGTTGTGGGGATTGGGGTCTCTAGTGAGTTGGTGCCTGAAAAACGTTTAGTGGGGCTCGGTGTCTCCAGTAGGTTGATGCCTACAAAGTTTGTAAGAGACATTTTACATAAGCATACTGCCATGGTTTTCTTCCAAATGGGTTTCCATGAAGATCTTGTGTTCTTCTTGTGTTCTTTATTGTTACTGTTGTATAATTGATGTTATTGTAATTATTAATTTGGAAAAGTAAAAGAAGTATCTTATACTGATTCACCCTCCCCCCTCTCAATATAAGTGTGTGCTCATCAAGTATCTTCTCAATTTTATGGATCCCATATTAAGTATGATCCGTATATGGACATGGATAGGCCTTGTTTAGGTAAGGTATATGATGGCATCGACTCAATAATTGAGAAGATGAAAGTCATCATAAATGCAAAAGAGCAAGATCCTAAAGAAAAATTCTTCGAAGAACTACACAAAATCATTGTAGAGAGATGGAACAAAGCGACCACTCCGTGGCATCTTCTTGCCTTTGCATCGAATCCCAAATATTATAGTTCTCAGCTCCTTTCTATGACATCAAGAGTCGCCCCATATATAGATCCTCAAGTCGCTCAAGGGTACAAGGCAGCACTTCGCAAACTCTTCATGATCATGACATGCAAGATACAATGAAGGCTCTATTCATAGGTGTTGCATTCTCCCACAACTGTGATCTTGATGTTCTTTGAAACAAGCATATGGTTGATGCTCATAGTTGGTGGTACTTCCATGGTGAAACATACATGCACCTACAACCTCTTGCAATCAAAATTTTATCGCAAATAAGTTTAATAAAAAAATCTTTTAAGATTTATTTATATTTGATTTTATAATTTAAATTTTAGAATCTTGTAACTCTTAATTCTCTAATTTTGTCTTTATAGGTTGCTAGTTCATCTGCATTTGCGAAGAATCGGGGCACATATTCTTCCATCTACTCAATAAAGAACAATAGACTACACTCAAAACAAGCAACGAACTTGGTGTATGTGCATTCAAACTTGCAGCTCCTTACAAACAAACGAAGTGACTACCAAAGAGGAGAGACAAGGAAATGGGATATCAATCCAGAGCGTATTAACTTGGATGCTTCTACTACCCACTTTGTTGGACTTGATGTTGACGATGACGATGAGCCAACTAGCGAGCATGAAAGTGCTAGTGTCAATGTTAGTGGTACTGGTAGTGGTAGTGTCAGTGGCACTATTTGTGGTTCTTCTAAGTTACAATTACATACATCATCTAATATGGATGGTGATGATAATATTTTTGACAGCCCATATGATATTTGATCAATGATGGTTGATTGTTGACACAACATTATATTTTTAACTTTAATATATATCATAACATTCAAGTTTGACTAATATTTGACTATTAATATGGTGATGTATTTTTAAGTTAATTATTGCTACAAATATGCATATATTTCTGATTTTTATATGTTTTTGTATGAACAAACCCAAAATGAACCCAACCCCAATAAATGTTTTGACCAAACCTGCAAACCAACCCCTCAAACCCAAACAGATAACATAGCACAAAATACAT
Organism: Cryptomeria japonica; assembly: GCF_030272615.1. NCBI lineage: Eukaryota > Viridiplantae > Streptophyta > Pinopsida > Cupressales > Cupressaceae > Cryptomeria > Cryptomeria japonica. Next base: position 272,735,384 of record NC_081407.1, read on the forward strand.
AGATCTGAAAGGTCCACATAAAATAAACAGCTCTAAACATATGGACTGGCTGCAACAAAGCATTTCATTCAAATGATTACATAAATCTGCAGCTACAAGTATTTGCTGCTAATTGGGGCAGCAATGAGTACAAAGATATTATGAAAATTACCAAGGCTGAAATACTCAAATGCTGTTGTAGACCTCTCGGTTGAAATACTAATGCAACATCTCTATGAAGTTGCCCTCAAAAAGCCAAAGGGTTTTTGTCCTTTGATTTCCAAATCCAAGGGTTTTCATCTTTGGGTTCAATAGCTGAACACGTGTTTGAATTGGGTTTGGGGATTGTTGATGTGATGATAAAGGATGATCCAAATTGATGAAATTTTGTTGGGGCCAAAGTGTAAGTCATTTGAGAGTTCCCTACCATTTTAAAAATTCAACTATGCGCCTGTCAATGGCACCCTTTGGACAACCTTGAAGAGTGGTGAATTCCTTTGTTCAAACAATGAGGTTCCATGAAGTGCATGCTACTCTAATATTATCATAGTTCAATTTCCATTTTGCAACTCTAATATAATCACAAGTTTCAAAATTTGAACCTATATATGTTTTTTCCTTCAATTCAAAGAGCGGGTTAACCCAATAGACAATTCTCTCTATTTACATTTCAAAAAGTGGGTTATATGAAAACCTCGTGGAAAATTTGAAAAGTATTCCTATTATCAAATTGGAAATCAGCTTCCGATTTAGACCATTCATTTGGCCTAATTCTAAACAATTGTCTTCTAAAACCTTCATTTTTTATCCCAGATAGTGTTAGCATTCCCAAATTGCTTACTGTCCGTTATTGACCTAACAATTCCGCATACTCAAAGCCAACAATAGTAACTACTGAAACCTTTATATTTAGCTTGTGTCTCTAATTTGTTTACTACTGCGTTTGTCAAAACAGAGTTTGTTAAAATATCCTCAACAACTTCATTTTTTTGACACAAAAAATTTGGATAAGGGCTAATTAAAATGTCCTCGTCCTCAATACACTTCTGAAAATCAATCAGTGACTCACCATGTGGAAGTTTGAAAGATATTGCACGATTCAGTGCATCTTCCTTCAACTTGACCTCTTCTCGTTCAAGAAGTGGAACACTTTTTGTCTTCCCTTCAATTAATATTTTGGTGATGCATGATACCATTAGAAACGAATAAAATATCTTCTCCTACCAATGACTCTTTATCTGCAACTTGCTTAGTACATTCAAAACTTCTATAGGGGTCACTGAAAGGTGATTGATGCCATCGAGAAACTCAAACACATTAAATGTGATTGATGTCATCAAAAATAATGTGTCTGAGTTTCTTGATGGCATCAATCACATCTCAGTGACCCCTATGAAAGTTTTGTTATGCCCCCATTGACCACCATTGACTGCAAACTCTCCGATCATTATGGAATCCAAGTCAAGGACTATTTAAATGTATTGATATTATGCAATTACCAATCTTGTGTCATTTGAAGTTCTCTCATCATAAACAAAATCAATGTTTGTATTTGATTCATTATTCAAATAGAACAAACATGAAATCAGGTTTATATATGCTTAGCTAGATATTGATGACTTAAAGATGAAAGAAATGTTATATCAATAGATCAACAAATTAATGCACCATAAAGAAAAAACAGAGAGACTGGTCCTACATGTTGCATGTGAATCTGGTCCACTTGCAAGTGCCCCAAAGTCAATCCAACAAATCAAGTTTTACTATAAAGGGGGACTTCAAATGTGAGGGGTGACTAAACCATGAGAAAAGTAAAGATAGAGATTGTCAGTTCCTTTGTTAGAGATCTTAGATTGAAGGTCATGTTTCATTTAACCTGGAACCCGCCCATGTTCTTTCTATTGAAACCTTGAACCTAATTAATGTCATTTCTACTAGATAAGTATAATTTTTCTTAATCTTCACATTTGCATATATGCATGACCATTCTTATTAAAATATAATAACTGAAAAGACTTTATAATGGCTGAATGACCATAGCTTATTCTAAAGATTTCTAATAAGGATGTCTGCATGTTGTTGCAACAAAGTCACATTCCATATGATCTCTTTTTTTGGAGTCTTTATTGTCAACAACTTGCTTATGTTACTTTTCTAGTATAAAAGTCTTCTGGATAATTTTTAACTAGTATGTATTCATACTATTAATTTTTAAAATAAAATTAATGCCGCTGTGGTATGTTTTGTGCAATGTAATCAGCAATATGAATATAAACAAAAAAAAATCTATTTTCTACAATTCAAGAGTTAAATTCTCTATTTTAATTTACTTTCTATATCTCAATGTTATGGAAATACCCTTAAATTTTAAAACAAGTAGTTTTTGTCTCTTTTTCTATTATTTTTTACGTTTTTTTTTAAATCCGATTTTTTCCCCATTTTTTCCAATTTTTTTAATAAGTCTTATACTTTTGGTTTGTCAATTTTTTCCCCAAATGATTTTTGCTGCTATGATATATTAAAAATTAATATATTTATATTTAATAATGCTTTCTAAGCATCCAAGGGGTTGAGCTTAATTGGTTAAAACACTGGGTTCTCACTATGGAGACCCAAGTTCAATTCCCAATAGGGACATCTGAAGTGGAATTCTAAGCTGTGACTCTTGGCCTTCCATAGGATGGGGAGGGTCTTGGGGTCAATCTAATCAAACATAATAATAATAATAATTCAAAGATATGTAATGGGGATGGGGCCCCCTACTGTGTCCCCACTAGTTCATAGCTCCAGTCAAAAAGCTATTCAGGCTTTGGCCAATTACCGATCAAAAAAAAAACGCTTTCTAAGCATACAAGTTTTAATTTTATATTAATTAATTTTTTAAATTACAATTTAATTATATAATTTAATAATAAATAAACAATATCCTAATAAAATATATAGTAGTTCAAATTTTAAAACTATTTTATAATATTAATTATTAACTATAACGTTATAATTATAATATATAGTAACTAGTTTAATAATAAAAAAATAAAATATTTTATAATAGTTTAAATTTCAAAATTATTATATAGCATTAATTAGTAACTATAACACACATCGGTTTTTCCCACAGGCTTTACTCTAATCTGTTCTTACACTAACAGCAATTATATCGATTCTCTTGGAACTATTGAGTCACCAATCATATCAACCATGAAATCCAGTGAGCAACACCATAATCTGTCCATGGATTGCTCCTCCCACTCCTTCTCACATCAAAGTACCTATTATTTTTATTTTGGGGTTGCTTATTCTGTTTCGCATCATAGTTTTCGATTCAAGACTGTCCTTAGGGTTCTGAGACTATCATTTAGGGTTTCAGATGCTTCATCTACCGTTGAAATCAATCAATAAATGCGATGTTGACCCTAGAATCGCTTGAATATGCCATTGAATGATTCCACACAATTATGACCATCAAAAATCAAACCCTGCCCATTTCCACAATAAATCACAACTGAATCTGATTCTGGGCCATACCATACCCAAAAACACAGGATTTTCCTGCCAATTCGGTAACTTAGCTTTAGTTTCAAGTCCTAGCACATAGAATACAAACTTGCACAATTGATTATTAATAAGAATTCCTGATTTTTAACTTGTTGATTTAATAATCTATCAAAATTAAATTTATTAAATTGTTTTGTATACTCGAAAATCTGCCCAAACTTATATCAGGTATTATTTTTTGTAGCATTGTCAATTTTCTTCAAGTCTACAGTAGTTTAATGCCTATGGTAAATAAATTTCTTAGTCTGTCTGAGTCCGGGGTTTTCATCCACAAATTCAGCAAGGAAAATGAAAGGGTTTTCGTCCTTCAATTTCTGCCATGAAGGGTTTTGTCCTCCAGTTAAATGAAATGCTGATCCATGCTCCAAATGAGTAATTACCAAATAATAAAAGATGTATCCTTCATATGACGATCCCTCTTCTCCTTGTTTGGTGTCTCTTATATATCTTTGCCCTTCAATAGTCATGATTCTTCACATGCCCCTTAACCTTTAATAAAATTAATCTTTAATTTTATATTTTATAATTATATTATAATTTATGTTAATTTAATGTATATTTTAATTTATTATTATTACAATCCCATTTCAAAAGGGAGCATTACAATCTGTTTTGTTTGGAATTGACTGTCATAAGTGTTTGCAGTGTCCTATAATATGTTACCCGGGGACGTTTCGGGGATGCGGGGACGTCCCCACCCTGACTCCACCCCCCTCCCCGTCTCCAAAATTGCAAAAATTCAGGGAAATGTCCCGGAAACTTGGGGATGGCAGTGATTCTCAAAGGGGACATCCCCCCATCCCCAATATGGTTGGGGACGTCTATGGCCATCCCCTTTTTCCCAGCACATTTTTTAAAAAAAGACTCAAATGCTCTACAAAAACATTTTTTAATGTTATTATAGGTCTGTAAAATTGGATTTTCACTAATATGAAGGGTAAACATGTCTAAATCACTTCCAAAAGCACTTAGAAATAATTAGCAGCAGCCTGGTAATAAATTTCACAAACACTCAAAACTCGGTAGTGTGTAAAAAAGTGGTTGCAGGTCTGCAATATTGGACTTTTCACTGATATGAAAGGTAGATAGGTCTGAATCATAGCTAAAAGCACTCAGAAATATGAATAACAGCTTGGTAATGAATTTCACAAACACCTAAATCTTGGTAGTGCATAAAGAAGCAGTTGTAGGTCATAATAGTAATGGAATAATATTAAAATATCCTCCAACCAGAAAGAAACAATGAACTACATGCAAACAAGTGCTGGCATATTGACAGTGAATTTTCAATTATGAATGTATATTGAGTATTGGCGATGAATTCTGAATTATGAATGCATATTGGGTATTGACAATGAATTCTTAACAAAAATGTGGTATGTTAAGGTTCTATAATGTACATATCCATGCTTTATCCATGTTTTCATATGAATATAATACGTATATACTATATATGCATGCTTTATCTATTTTTTATATTTTAAATTTTTCCTATATTTTATATGGTTGTCCCCTTTGACGTCCCCCGTCATCCCCAAAATTGGCAAAAAAAATTGCCGTCCAGGAAACTCGGAGTAACATAGATTAATTATCTTGCTGGGCCACTCCTTTAAGGCCAACTTCTGTTGCTTTGTGCTATTGGTAATGACTCTTGGTGATGGACATAATGGTCTGAATTTTTACTGCATAAAATTACAATTTGCTGGTCTAATTGATTCACAAATAATTTTCTATTTTTCTTGCAAATTCTGAATAAAGTAATCAGGAATTGGGGCAATTTGCCACCAATAGTTGTAATCAAAGGAATTCTCTTCTCTTAATCTTCTGCATCCATTTCTTCATTTTGGACTAGATCTTGTGCTTGATCAGGTGATTGCTTTAGTTTTCTTTCCTCTCTCCTTTCATTCCTGGTCTCCATTACACTAGGAATCATTAACTTTTTGCACCCAATACCACTATAATGACCCTAACTAAAAATTTCATATAAACTACTTAGATTTGGAATAATACGATGAAAATCAACAAAAACATTCAACAAACTACTTAAATCTGAAATGCCTAGATGAAATAAACAACTTTGCACATGTAAGTTGGCTGGGACAGGCTATTTCATTCAAATGATTATTTAGATCCATTGCTTCAAATAATTGTCGATAATCAAGACTACAATGAGTACGAACATATTTTGATAATGACCAAGATGTTGAAATGCCCAGGAACTATTGTAGATCTCTCAGTTGAAGTGTTGTTGCAACCTTTGTATGAAGCTGCTCTCTAGAAAACAAACAGTTCTTGTTATCTTATCTCCAAATCCAAAGGGTTTTCATCATTAGATCCAATAGCTCAACACAAGTGCTTAAACTAGGGTTGGGGTTTGTTGATGTGATGATAAAGGATGATCCAAATTGATGAAATTGCATGTCTTAAATAGAAGTTGAGGGCCTAGCATGGGCCCAAATGTGTTAAGAGCAATTTCAAACTTTCCAACATTTTACATTCATATTTGGGCCCATTAATTGCATCCTTAGTTGGTCCTAAAGAATGATAAATTCCTCTATTCAAACAATAGGGTTCCATGAAAGTGCACGTGAGAAGGTCAATGTTTGATTAAATGCTTGCTAACAAAATGAACCAAAAAATACTCCGAAGGCCTAACATTGAGGGTTCAAGAAGTGGTATTCTAGCGTGTTAGGATGTAATATGACAAGGGTCTAGGAATTCACATGCCAATAGGAGCAATATAGCAATGAATAGGGGTTTGAGGGGTGAGATACCCTACCAAGACTTCTCTAGAGGGCTTAGTGAATAGGGAGACATAACTCTAAAGGCCCATGGGAAAGAAGGGGGCAAGTTATGGGGGCACAGGGCATTGAGGAAAGGGATGCCAATATGGGAAAGTCCAAAATCCCACCGAAGTAGGAAACTGACTTAGATGCCCTCATACTTAAGATTAACAACATTACATGTACTTTATCCCATTGACCTATTTTATTCATTGTCGAACACTAACAACAATTTCATTTTACTTTTGCCTAGTATAATAAGCTATGTTGCAGAATACGTGTATCCTGGCCTTCAAACCCACACCAAGTTCGCCCCAGGGTACACCCAAGATATGCCCTGAATGCACCGTGTTTCATGTGCGTATGTGGGTGCATACCCACGAGGGACCCAAGGCATCCAAGGCACACCTCGGGCATAGCCAAGGCATATCCATAGGGAATCCACAAGTCCTAGGGCCAAAATGCACCCAAACTAAAATTAAAAAACACTTTTTAATGTTCTTTTTAATTGAAACCCTAAAACACCCCTAGAAGCATCATTTCACCCTAGACAAGGAACATTTTGCTCTCTTCACTCTCTCTTTCCTCATTTTGGCATTTTGAAAGATGGTTTTTTTTTAAGGTGATCAATCAAGGAGTGCCAAAGGAGGAAAGATAGCTTGCACAAAGGAGATTTAATCATCTAAGGTAAGCGTTTTACCTAAGTTATCGGTTCGGGTTCGAGATCGGGTTCAGAGACACGAACCCGATTCATGGGTTCGAGAAAAAAAAAAATTGCCTTTTGGGTTTGTCTGTACATGTGTATATATATATATTATATATACATATTATATGCAAAAATTTAAAGAAATATACAAAATTACAAATCTAAATACATTTAATAGTATGCTACTTCATCATTGATCAATGCCAAATGCCAATTAGCAAGGGCGGATTAGGGTTTTTGGCCCCAAAAAGGCAAAAAAAAATTAGTTTTTAATATAAAAAAGTTGCTTTTTGGTTACTTGACTGGCCCAGCCCATGGGTTCGCCTAGGTTCGGCCAGGGTTCACCATTTTGATTGTGGGTTCGTCCTGGGTTCACGAAAGGCGAACCCAGGACAAACCCACAATCAAAATGGTGAACCCAACGCGGACCCGAACCCAGTTCGCATTTGGGCCTCAAAACAGGTGAACCCGGTAACTCAGCATTTTACCCTATGATGTAGTCTTCTAACAATTTGTTGGATTTTTTCAAGTTTATTTTCTAATTTTTTTTAGATAAAAAGAAACAAGTTTCACTATTTGTTATAATGTGTTATGAACTTTCATTAGTTTGTACATATTGTAGGTTTGGGTTTATTTTTATTTTTTTCTAATTTAAAATTGTATAATTTCTTCTAATAGCAAAATCAAATTGCAAGAATGGCCACTAGTTCAACTTTGGTGAGTGTAGAGATGCAAACAAAAATATAAAATTGATAAAGCATCTCCTTCATGAAGACATATTGCAATGCATCTTCCAGGAGGTGGAGGATACCTTTGGAATTGTAATGTGTAAAACCAACTTTAAGAACTTGTATTATCGAGTGAGACTTCACTTTTGTGGCCCTACTGGGAAAGGGATTAGAGTATGTGAAGGGCTAGATAAGAAGGGGTTGTCTTCTGAAAAAATTGTGGCATTCATTAGAGAACAAGAAGAAGCTGATGTTAAGGGTCAAAGAGCAAAACTAAGATCTCATCCTCCAACAAAGAAAAATTCAATGACTTTGCCTACAGATTCTCAACCAGCTATGGCCTCCCAACATCCTTTCTTGGAGACACCCTCTATCCAAGTAGAAGATCCCAATCCTTCCCGCAAAAGAGGCCCATTAGACAAGGCATTTAAAAAGAAAGCAAGAGACATTGCAGAGGAAAAAATTGCACGTTACTTTTATGCCAATGGTCGTCCTTTCAACTTTGTGAGATCATCATATTGGCGGGAAATGGTGGCAGCAATCAATAGTGCACCCTCTGGTTTTACAAGTCCTAGGCATGAAAAGGTGTGCACCACCTTATTGGCAAGAGAAAAGAATTTTGTAAAGACATCACTCAAACCCATTAGGGATTCTTGGATTGAAATGGTTGTTTCTATTGTTCTAATGGATGCAAAGATTGTAAAAATCATCCATTAATAAATTTTATTGCAGTGTCCTCCACAGGGACAATGTTTTTGAAGGTAGTTGATTGTGAGAGGTAAATCAAAGATGCAAAATTCATTTCTAAAATCCTCATTGAGTCCATAGAGATGGTGAGTCGTAAAAATATTGTCCAAATCATTACAGACAATGCAAAAAAATGCAGGGTTGTAGGTGCTTTGGTTGAGCAAAGATTTGACCACATTTTTTAGACACCATGCACCGTACATTCCCTTAACTTGGTGATGCAAGCAATTGGCGCGCAAATAGAGTGGGTGAAAGATATATACCAAGAGGGTAAGGAGATCCAAATGTTTGTGAAAAAACATCATATGTCACAAGGCATTCAAGACCACCTCAAGGTTGGAATTGTTGAAGGTAAATAGGTCAAGACATTGATCTTGGATGATGGTTGGTGGGCTTGTGTGGGATGTCTTGAATTTCACCGAGCCTATCATGAGTATGATCAGGTTTGTTGATAGTTATACACCATGTTTGGGGGGAATCTATGATGGCATTAACTCCGTGATAGAAAAAATAAAGGGCATAATATCACAAAAAGAGAATAATCCCAAAGAAACATTTTCAAAAGGGTAGAAAAAATCACTCGCCATCTCTAAAATAAGATGAACACACCATTGCACCTCCTTGCATATGCATTATCTCCCAAATACTATAACACTACAATACTTTCTTTGCTAGGGAGAACTCCATATAGAGATAGTGAAATTGCTAATGGGTACAAATGGGCATTCACTAGACTCTTCTCAGAGTCGAAAGTGGTGGAACATGTTAGGAAAGAGTTTGCCTTGTTCATCTCAAGATGAGATCATAGTCCTTGTGCTATTAACAACCAACACATTGTAAATGCTTGTACATGGTGGCACCTCCATGGTCAAAATTATTTGTTCCTCCAACCTCTTGGAATCAAGATTCTATCACAAGTATTTTTTTTTTTTTACATTTGTATTGTAGACCTTAGTACTTAACATTCTTTAATTTATTTTGCATTTTTTATTTTTAAGTTGTGTTGGTTTTCTCCAATTTCAACAAGTTGCAATTTCTCCTTCCATTGAGCGGCATTGGAGTACATACTACTATATCCACTTAATGAAGCGTAATTGGTTGGCTGCAAAAAAAGTAGTAGACTTGGTTTATGTTCATTCCAATTTGCGTCTTCTATCACATAAGTAACAACACTACAAGGATGGGCCAATGAAGCATTGAGATGTAACCCCTATGTGTACCAACTTGGATGCATCTATTCAAGAGCTTGCTAGGTTCACTATGGATGATGATGATGAGACACTTAAACATGATGCACCTAGTGAGAGTGGCACTATATTTACTTGTGGTTCAAATGACATTGAACTTGATGCAAACGATGATCTTGATCTAGATCTTTTTGATGATTGATGAAGATTGAAGAAAATTATTATTTTTTATTGTCAATTCTGTAATTGTAATGACTTTCATTTGAATCATGACCATAGATATATATGACCGTACCTATACTAGCAACTTATGTAATAAGTAATATGTGTGTGTGTATGCTAAGTCACCACATTCGAATTTGAATTCAAGTTCGGCAACCATAAAATTCGGATGAAGTTCGGCAAGGGCAAAAAATTCAAAAAAAAAAATTGGCATTAAATTCGCCTTGTATAAAAAAAAATTAAATATAAGCAATAAATTGAAAATGAGTAATAAAATAATGCTAGTGTATTATATATTTAAATATACTAAAAAAATTAAACATAAAAGAAAATAAATAATAAATAACATTTAAAAATTTGATTTTAAATATTGTTAATATATAAAACATATTAAATAATAAATATATTATAATAATAAGTTTAGTTTAAATATTTTAAAATATTAAGTTTTAACATATTGAATAATAAACAAAATTAAATAACAAATCAAAAACATAAAGTATAAATAATTTTAATTAAATATGAAAAAGCAAAAAGAATAAAATAAGAACAAAATGTAAAAAATTAGTAACCCTCATCGTGAAAAGCCCTTAAAAATCGACTTGGTCGTAAAATGGATGCATACAAGTTTTGTGGGCACTGCATAATCCACACAACTAATCTCCCGGGACCAAATTTAATGCCGAATTATTCTGCTATTCTATGCACAAAGTAAAGTTTAAACCATTCGGAATTATCTATCTGCTAATCTCTCAGGTAGCAGAAGGAAACCACGACTAGCGGAGTTTTCTCTTCCTTCAACAGAGCTTTCTTGTAGTCCGAACATTTTTTTAAAAATATTTTGTTAGAACAAATTTTTGCCCTTTTTACCGTACCGAATTTATGACAAATTTGAACGAACTTTTATTAATGTTTTGAAATCTGCCGAATTTCAAACTTCATGCCTGAGATTCAGTGAATGCAGTGATAGTGTATATGTATATGTATATGTATATGTATGTATACACACACACACATACCCAAACATACCATACCCAAGGGAAATAAAATGTCATACCGGCATATGTGTATCCTCTAACCATACATGTTCCAACACCTGTACTGGCAAATTAGATTATGAAAAATATTAATTTCACCCTTTCAAAAATTCACTTTCCATTCTATGTGCACAAAGACGAAATGTGGTTGTGGAGTGTTGGAAATAAAGGATGAGTTGTAACCAAGAGAGTGGCTCCCAAACACATTGTTGAATGTTGCTAGCCACCTTCCCCCATGTGACTGAGTTTTGCTAAATTCTCCCTCTCTGTGCTTCCCCCATACTAGACCAACTTAGTTCTGGTACTGGTACTGATAGCTCCCTAGTAATTCCCATATATATTGCATTTTCTAGGTCCAATATGGAATCATGATTTTTGTGTTCTAGGAAATATACAACAAAAATCCAACAAAAATCCTCTTCAACTTTAAAAATGTATAGAGACAAAAAAATCTCTCAGTGCTGTTTCACTATTTTTTACTTTATGTTATGCTTTAAAGTTTTAGACTGATATAATGGTCAAATTTGTGTGCATTCATTATTTCTATGTGTGTATATATCAAATACAACCTGCACTCAGGCTCCCCAAAAAATCAGTGGATCTCGTACCTATACCCAGGTAACCCAGGTTCCACTATGGTCAATGCACTGCCAATCCACTTGATTATGGAATGGCTTCCTTATCGATGGGTTAAGGTCTAAAGGAGCAGCCAAAAACAAAAGGCTCACTTTTGAAAAGATTCAACGCAACTAGCTTTCAAAGGAAATGGACCTTACACAAAATTATGAGGTCTCTGACAAAACTTCTTGGATAACTAGAGGAATCTCCCATCATGAAACAGGAATGGCTACTAGTGTTTTGTGAAGTTGCAGCAAGTAATTGATTTTTTAAAACAAGTTCATGATTCCAAGTTGATTGTCAATAATTTCATCAAATTGTCAGAAGACAAGGACCTTCATATTAGGATGTCAGTTGATTGTACTTTGATTTTTTGGGGAGCCTGAGTATTGCTAAATTCTAATATAAAGGTCCTTATCTTCTGACTATTTCATGCTATCTACTGGTTAGACCATTATAATATAGTGCAACAATGACATAAGGAAGTTCTTTGAGGAAAAGATTTCAGTTCAATACCAGAATTGTCCGTTCATATCCGTATGTTCCTAACAGTCCCAGAATGGTTGCCTTGAAGTCCCCAAATTCTTGGTTTCCATTATCTGATAGAAGCTTGCTCATGATAACTGGCAAGGGCACATAACCCATCATCCCTTCAATAATTTCTCCTATGAAATGTGCAAATACCCTTCGCAAGTGGTATGCAGAATCACCCACATTTATGACCTTCCATCTCAGTGAGACTTTTAAATTAAGATCCTCTTTATGAGATTTTTTGTAATTTTCTTTTTCATCTTTGAAATACTTTTCATGGTAGTACAAATCCCGTGAAGGTTCACTAAACCTGCATATAAGTTACAAGTCCAAATGGCAAAAGTGAGTTAAAATCAAAGTAGCATATTTCCTAGTAAATAAGAAGTAGCTGACCACAGATATATTTATAGCCTTTGATCAATCAGCACAATAAATTTCAAGATTGTAAATACGTACTATTCAAGATTATAAATATGTACCATTCAAGATTCACAAAAAGTTGATTAAATACTAAATAGAGAACCATTCAAGACACAAAAATTATAGACCTCTTCTGTAAAAATGAAAGGAAAAAAAAGTATGGAAATGCTAATTTTGAATTATGAGTATATGGTAAACCAGCTTACGTATCAAGAAGACGGAACCAGAGAGACTCCGATTCTTGAGGATCTAGCCTCAAAGTGTTACGTTGACAAAGACCAACCGCTGAAAACAGAATTGCATGGACTGCACCAACCTGCATTGATAAAAATGCTAGCAATCTTTATTGTATGGTAAATAATTAGATCTATATGTACATAGGTTGAGGGTAATAGGTATTATTTCTTTATGTCCTGTCAGTTAAATTATCCTATTTTCTACCTTTGCAGACAAACAATATGCATTAATTTCTTGTCCTTTGTCTATGGTCAGAAAATTCATTTTATAGCCTTGGCTAAGAGATACTTGTTTGAATCGTCAAATCATGTTTGTTCCAAACCTCTGGCATCATCATCACGAGCACATTGAGCTGCTTATCCTCAGAAGAAATACTAGACACAGACTTTTTGTATATGCTTGCCACTGCACTATCCATTTCTCGTATTCTCTCAGTTACATCAGAGATTGTGAGCGATAGAGCACTACCAACATCTCCCACACGTTCCAGTAAGAATGCAGCTGCATCTGTAACTCCATAGTCTTGGCACAATCTCAAGCAGTGCTCCAGCCTGTAATTTTCAAAACTCTCTAGGAACTTCAGAACTGACTTTGGCTCAAATTGGCACAGCAACTGCAGGAAAGAGGAAAAAACTTAGTTTCTCTCTGATTCAAATTTTATTAATAAGTAAAAATGGCAAAAATCATTTTGAAAAGAAGACAATATAAGAAATTTCATTTCCTTGACACTTGAAAGTCAGTGAATTGAAAGAGCAGGGGGCAATTTCTGCTTGAGATAGATAACCATAGCTGCATAGTTTTCATCAAAATTGAAGTGTGCTCCAAATACATAAACATCCACTCTAATGAGAATGGTCTACATCTAGCAGTGCAGTAGATGTTTGCATTTGATTTCAACTAATATTGGTAAAGTGTGTATCCTTATATTTTTAATCAACAGGAGATCAAGTATCAAAAAGATCTACTGTTTGCCACCAAAAGCATGCAAGAAGTTGTCTGTGGGTGTTGACTTTGCATTCTAAGTCTCCTGAAGGAAAATTCAGCCAACAAGGACCAAGGCTCAGTGATCTCATCTTCAATGATTCCTCATCTTCCTTCGATGCAGATAAGGAATGCATGAATAGGATATAGTAAGAGGCAAAAATGCACAAAAGAACTGAAATTCCTGATTAAATAGACCAATTAACAAAAGCTTGAAATGAAGATCCTGTGTAACCAACAGCTATGCTGAGTAGATCCAAGTGAATTTTTCCCCATTCAAGTGAGTTTAAATACCTGATCTTGTCATGTATGAAACTATTATAGAGTTGTTTTCAACTCTCAAGTTAATGGTGACTACACATTGCCCAAACACTGCTCTAGGAGAAGTGTCCAAACTTGAATGGAAGGCATTCAAACTCTCAGATCAAACTATGGAAAACAATGGCTGCAGCAACAAACAGCCATGCAATCTTCGTCTTGAATCTTTGGCATGAGATAATAAGAGCAGCAAAATCTTATGTCACTAGTAACTAATCTCATGGTTTTAAATAATACCCCATAGCAGAAACCTTAAGGACATGAATCAATTATATTCTTAAGTAAAATTCCAAAATTAATTTATGAAAAAAAATTAAGTTTGTTAAATTTCAAAATTTTATAAATAAATTTGGTGAACTTTGTGACTTAGGCTATAAAGATGATAATTTTAACAATGTAAATCAAACTAACATGATTTTACTCTTTAGTTTTTTCCTAATTACTAATCTCTTACATATGGTTGTTTCTGATCATCACCAGTTTACCCTCAACAATGTTTCCCAGCAATGTTGTGGTTGGTTGTTCCCCACAAGATCATTATTTGTAAGTCCAAAGGAGCTTGTGATATCAATACTCTTATTTCCTTTATTCCTCTTATGCTATCCCAATTCAACCTAGACATGAGAACAAAGAACCTTTAACAATTTTAGGGCATGTGGCCACTGGAGGATTTCCAGTAACTAAGTGTTTGCCTTGAACAAATATTGTGTGAGGTGAAAAATAATGATGACAAACTATTGCAAAACCACAAAGATCCAACCACAAACAATCATATTTCTATAATAAAACATTCACCATACACCAATGAAGAAACCTAAGAACATGCAAATTAACAAATTGAAACAATAATACCAATCACATGCAAAATAGGGTTTGATCTACATTGTCTCCTATCTCCATTGATCTTATTTGATATATTTGCTCTCAGATTTTGTATTGTGCACGAGAGCTCAACAAAAAACGGATTGTAGTTGTAAAATCGTTTGAAGACTTGATAGACGCATTAGCTAGTTGATTAATTAGAAGCATTAGGTTGATAAATGCATTAAGATCAGAAGGATAAAAGAATCCTCTTATATAGAAGACACTTTAGAAAATAGGGAATAAGATTAAGAGGTGAAAAGAAATAAATGGTCGTCTAGGATTAAAGAGTAGGTAAAGAAAATGATAAAATGATAAGAGGGTAGTTAGGAAAAATAATTAAAAAATGAAGGGGATCAGTAGCAAAAAATCAAGAGAGAAATGACATGTGCCATAGAGTGAAAAAGCTAATGAATTATGTTGATTTTCCCAGGTTTTATTGGATGTATTTTAATGTATATATCTGATTCAATCTGATACTTGCATTCTTGGAATTCTATGTGTTCTCAAATTGAATAACATTATACTATATATATTCCTTTGGAGAGGCATGTCCTTGAACGGACATGTCTCTCCTTTAATTATAATAATTTAATCAATATTATAATGTTTCATCAATCAATTATTAATTTAGAATAATATAATAGATTAATATTGAATATTAAATTTTATATGATTAATAATAATATAATAATATAACATAATAATATATTATTATTAATCAACATATATTATATGTATTCTAAATGATCATTTGACTGAAGCTACAAACATTAACACTCCCTCTTAGCTAGGGAAGATAAAATCAATGCAAATGCATTAAGTCTAGATTAATTATGGAATAGAGAAAATATTATCTCACTATGATATCAGGAAGTATGGTATAAACAAGAATATCAAGGCACATGATATTCACCATAACTCAAAAATATCATCTCATGATATTGGGAGTATTTGCATGCATCAACCATATGATGCTCATCACAGGGGACCATAGTCTCAAGGTGTGAATTTGCCTCCGTCGGCGATTCTATTCACAAGATCTTGCGCGGATTGCCTCTGTCGGCAATTCTATCCATAAGCTCTTGTGTGGATTGCCTTAGTTGGTGATTCTATCCATGAGCTCTCACGTGAATTGCCTCAGTCGGCGATTCTATCCACAAGCTCTTACGTGGATTGCCTCAGTCGGCGATTCTATCCATGAGCTCTCACGTGGATTGCCTCAGTCGGCAATTCTATCCACAAGCTCTTATGTGGATTGTGTCAGTCGGCGATTCTATCCATGAGCTCTCACGTGGATTGCCTCAATCGGCAATTCTATCCACAAGCTCTGATCAGTTTGCCTCTGCAGATGCGAAGACCAAGCAATTATATCTTCTACGTTCATCACATGTATCGTATGTAATTTTATTCAACAAGGGTGGAGGATATATATCATTTGTCTTCATTAGATCGTGGCTCCACACAGGGGGTCGCGATCCTATGTGGAACCATGTGGTTCCACATAGGGTCGTGACCCCTGTGTGGAGCCACGATCCTTCTACACCGGCGGGATTACTTAAACCAAACATAACAATAACAAACTAGTATGTTAGTTTAATACTAAATTAAATCGCAAGTATAAAATCAAATTTTCTGGGCGCTAAAACAGATTACAATTTTAGAGTTACGACTGAGACTAAATTTAACATTCCCTCTTAGTCTTAGGAGTATAGACCTAAAACTTAATTTAGCTCAACACTAATCTCATGATAATTACATCACCTAGGTGTGAAGAATCAACCTGTGATTCTAAGGATATACTCACTTTGATATCCCTGTTTTAAGTATTAGCCTGTGATACTAAGGATATACTCACTTTGATATCCCTATTATAAGTATCAGCCTATGATACTAAGGATATACTCACTTTGATATCCTTGTTATAGTATGTGCACTGACATTAATCCACTTACATAATGTCTACTATAACTTATCATATTGTCTACTATAACTTATCATATTACTGATATTCAAATTGTCTAATTTTCAGTTTATATGATCTTCCAAACATTTATAAGATCGTCACCTTACAATGTTAAAATACAAGTGTTCATTAACTAAAGAATCGTCATCCTTTAGGAATGAACACAGGGAAAGGTTACATAATTCATATACTCAAGTATATGACCAAGAAGTTTACATAATTTTAGACATCAATTACATTTTAACCATACCAAGATACCTCCTGAAGTGATCAATTTTCACTCTTACTAGGGGTTTGGTGAGAATGTCAGCTGTCTGATCTCCTGTATTGACATATTCCAGTCTTAATACCTTTCTCTCTATCATGTCTCTTACATAGTGATATGGGATCTCAATGTGCTTGGATCTATCATGGAAAGCTGGATTCACTGAAAGTTTAATGCAGCTCTGATTGTCACAATGAATGATAGTAGGCTTCAGACTTTCACCAAACAGTCCTACTATCAATTTCCTCAACCATACGGCTTCCTTAGCTGCCACGGATGCAGCTATATATTCAGCTTTTGTGGAGCTCTGAGCTACAGATGATTGTTTTCTGCAGATCCAAGATACCATAGCTGATCCCAAGCTGAAATAGCATCCAACAATGCTCTTCCTATCTATCACGCTTCCAGCCCAATTTGAATCAGAGTATCCATGTAGGTTCAATGCAGTGTGTTCATAATGCAGTCCATAGTCCAAGGTACCTTGAAGATATCTCAATATATGCTTTACTACAACCAAATGTATTTCTTTGGGTTCAACCATGTGTTGGCTAAGTGCATTTACTGCATAACATATATCAGGTTTGGTATTGACTAGGTACGTTAATGATCCAATAATCTGTCTGTATAAGGTTGGATCTGCAAATTTGGAATCTGCTATAGCTTCTTTTAGTTTATGTAGGTTTGTTTCCATAGGAGATGACATTGGCTTACAATTCATCATTCCAAATCTCTTCAGAATGTCAATGGTGTATTTACCTTGATTTAGATAAATACCATATGGTTTTTGCCATACTTCTAATCCAAGGAAATAATGGAGTAGACCTAAATCCTTCATCTCAAACTCTGAAGCTAGTTCTTGTTTGCATTTTGCAATGAGATGATCTTCGCCTGTAATTAATAAGTCATCTACATATAATATGAGTATCAACATTTCACCTTTGATTATTTTGAAATACAGATTTGGATCAGCAATGTTCTTAGAGAAACCTATCTCTAATAAGTAACTGTCAATTCTTTCGTACCATGCTCTGGGAGCTTGTTTTAATCCATACAGTGCTTTCTCTAACTTGCATACATGTGTTTTAGCATTATTTACCTCATAAGTGTTTCACCTTCAATAGTGAAAATCCCTCTCAATCACTATGATCGAAATTGTCACAAGTTGACTGAACCATCTTCTCCCTCTGAAGCTCAAGTTCTTGTATCAACCTCTTGTCCTCTTTTGAAATGTCAGACTCCCTCTGCATCTGGTCTCAATCATCAATTCGTTTATAAGCATCAATTTATTTCTCCCTTTAATTCAATTTTACTGTGCTTTCGTCCTTAAGTTTAAAACATTTCCTTTCATAAGGTGAGCCCATATAAGAAATATCACGCATGAATCATCTCTCATCATAATTCCCTTTGAATGATGTAGAACATTTTCATAATTTTGATCAACACTTTCATTATGATCTACCACACACAGTCGTTAATAACTTTTGCAATTTACCACATTTATCCAATCTCTTCGGTGAGATGTTAGAAAAGCTAATTACAAACATTTCCTCCAAGTTATAGCGAGATCCAACGGTTAAAACAAAAGTTATGACATTTTTCCCAAAACTGCTAACCCTAGGTAGGGTTTCAAGTGACCTGCACCAAAGTCGTCATATCTTGCACAAAACTGAATCAAATTTGATGAGATAAACATATTTGAAAACTAGAAACACAGATCTTTCCATCCATATATTATAGTCCTCATTTTGAGGCCAACCAAGGGCCATACAATGGCATATTTCAGACTGAAAATTCTAAAAAAACTGAATTCTCCAACCCTCTCCAACCTCCAAATTAAACTTCACAGGCCTGAGCTCTGATACCATGTTGATTTTCCCAAGTTTTATTGGATGTATTTTAATGTAAATATCTGATTCAATCTGATACTTGCATTCTTGGAATTCTATGTGTTCTCAAATTGAATAACATTATACTATATATATTCCTTTGGAGAGGCCTGTCCTTGAACGGACATGTCTCTCCTTTAATTATAATAATTTAATCAATATTATAATGTTTCATCAATCAATTATTAATTTAGAATAATATAATAGATTAATATTGAATATTAAATTTTATATGATTAATAATAATATAATAATATAACATAATAATATATTATTATTAATCAACATATATTATATGTATTCTAAATGATCATTCGACTGAAACTACAAACATTAACAAATTAATTAAATAAATAAAGATTTATTTAATTAATAGAGGAAGTGGGACCAATTAAATAAATAAAATATTTATTTAATTTAGTGAAAAGATAATTTAAATAAATAAAAAATATATTTAATTAATAGAAGACTTAGGATAAAATAATTAAATAAAAATATTTATTTAATTAAGCTAGGACAATTTTAGGTGTCTACAAATATGACTAATTTTGAGTCATGGAAGGTCTTTTTCAAATAAAGAAAGCTTCCTATAGGGGTCAATGAAATCCAGTTTCTTTCACTTTCAATGAGAAAGGAATTTTTTTACCAGCTTCTTACGAAAATGACAAAATTAAAGTTATCAAACAATATCACTGGGTTTAAATCAACAATTACCCGATGGTAAGAGTTGGGACCCTGCAATTTTGGAACTAGATTAACACCAAGATAAATGACACAAGATGTGTATAATACTATAATGTGACAATCACACATGAAACATAACAAAAAATAACAAGGATAGTGTGATTACATTTGTACATGAAGCTTCCAGAGTCTCACACATCACAATGGTGCATTCGAAGGATATTTCTTAATAGCATCCGAGGACTTATATTTCCTGCTCCATCCTAGTAACAGTTTGTTACAACTAAATCTAGGCTTATGGCTAGCCTCAAATGAATCATGCTATGTACCATACATATAGAATTTTAGAAAAACGAAACTTGCAAATCATAGGACTTTTCTTAGTCACCAATAATAGGCTAAATACAGTAATACAAGATCAGATGAGAATATGATTAGGCTCAAATCCATACATCAAGATGCTAACACAAATGTTTTGCGTACAGATTTGAAGATTTCCATAGACTAATGGAAAGAACAAAGGAATGAGATATATGGTGTAACATAACAATAAGTAGATTTGCAGGCTATGTAGTTTTCAGAATCCTGTAGAACATAGCACAAAAGTGAGAAGAAAAAAATAGTACAAGATTGTTGCTTTCTATGAGAAGATGAATAACACTTGGATAATTAATAATAGATAGAAACACTTACTGGCAGACTCAAAAAACAGAAAGAAATGATTTTAAACACGTTACTTACACTTGCTAAGAAAATGTTAAGGAAACTATCAAGAAATATATAATTGCACGCACCTCAAGATAAAGCTCTGCCATCTCATCAGTTACTTCAATGCCATGACGCTGGACATATTCTGGTAATTTAGAAATTCTGTCCAGATAATCTTTAAGTTCCTTGGACTGATCCAATCCTTTCAACCCAAAAAGAGAGATATTCAAATTGTTATCTAGTGGTGCTGAAGGGTACTTTGGTACACCGTGTGAATGAACATCGATCATGGTCTTTAAATATAAAAAAAGTAAATTTGGATGCGGACTGAGTTCAGATATTATCTCTTGACTTTCCTTGTAATAATGTTCCAATACCAAGAGAAAGGTTGCTTCTCTGCAATAAGCACAGTATCCATAGGTCATGCTCCAATTCATTTTAGGAAAGAGAACTTCTGGCAGGCAACTAATTTAAGTTTATCTTGAAGCTGATTAGCATGTACAAAGATAATGCCAAAATTCAATATTCTTCACTTCTATCATAATTATATTCAATTGCATATACATTTGATGGCAACCTTTAAAATGATACAAAACTTGTTTTAATTGTTTATAACTTTATATTATATAGGGGAAGGAACTTGTTTTAGTTGTTTATATTATATAATACCTGCTTAGTTGAATAAGTTTTGGGATACGTCTTTGCACTGCAGAGCGGAAATCTGTAAAGGTCAAGCTATCAACATCTGCCAACTGTCTCAACATATTGCTGATAAAAGCAAATGCATATATTGGTTCACCGACATCTTTTATATAGCTATCCAATGCTGGAATATACTGCCCCTTTAGCATGTATATAAGGCTTGATACCTGTAACAATATTTTTATTTAAAATAATTTTGTAATGATCAGCTGAATAATTAAGAAAACAGGAATGATTTTTTTAAATATAAGATGTACAAACCAGCTCCTAAAAAGCATACCTGATAGAACCGAGCATTCTGAGCAAGTTCCAAAGCATATTCAGAGTCCCACTCTGACTCTGGGACACCTTTTAAAAGTGCAAACATTAGTTTTTCTCTCCGCCTTGAGATATCTTGATTGGAATCATCTAAAGTATCTCCCATGGAAAACTCATTTTTAGAAGCCAAGTATTCAATGATGCGAGTCAGCATGACCCTTGACACAGTGGCATGTCTGCATGCAACATAGCATGCAATGAACTCCAGTAAACTACCAATATCTTTTCTTGAGGGCCAGGCCTTTTCATGTACTTTACTGCCAAGTATTTCTTCATTAAGAAGCTTCAAAGTTCCAGAAAAGCTCATTTCAAGAATCTCTGTCAATGCATCAATCAACGTTTGAACTAGAGGAAATTCATAATCAGAAGCTTTCATTTCATTTGATGGAATCTCGTGCAATGCAGGCTTTAATTTCTGATTATCAGGTTTAACTCCATACAAATTCAATGAAGAAAGATCAGTCTCTCTCATTTTCAAGTGCTCATCTTCGAGAAAGGCACAATTCAAGACTTCAAGAGTAGCTTCAGTATCCAACCACAAGAGATAACAAAGGTTTGGATATGATCGACTTGAAAACTCGGAGTTTATTTTAAATTGTGATCGCCCAGTGCTTGTTCTTTCCAAAAGAAACTGCATTAAGTCAGTTCTCAATGATGGTAGACGATCAGGAGGAAGGTTACCATGCCCTGCACAAAATAGTATCATCGTAACTTAACAGGGGTTTATCAGTGATTATTCAGAATTTTGTAACTAAATATTCTCATAAGTACATAAGCAATCCTGTGTGCAGTTATCAAAATGGTGGTCCAAGCTGGTAAGAGCCATTCTGCAAGTAAAATGTTTCTCCTATGCATAAGAATTCAAAATTACTGCTGATAGGTAAAATTTCAACAGAAAGAGATTCAAACATTTCCATTTCATGCCTAACTGTATATGATTGAGTAGGGTGTGCAAGAATCAGTCTGAAGTTGTGAGATGTGCTAGATGAAACAGCAGCCAAAAAAAGTTATTAAATAAGATAAAAGATCAGATGAGGGATTTGAAGCATATATATGGAAATAATTATATAGAAGCATGGCTTCCACTAAAAAGTTTCACCACTTCAAGGAGGTTGCTCTCCTATATCCGAACACATCCTTAGAAAAGGGATTCATCTAAGTGCAATCAATGAAATCAATATGGTTTTGCCTTTTTAAAACTATATTAATTATGCAATTTTACTTTTATTTGCCTTTCTAAATATTGAAAAAAATAGTTTGCAAAATATTTGCTTTCTTTTTTAAAATAAGAACTTATATTTGCCTCGTTACTTGGGAAGAACACTTTTTTTCCCAAATATGTACTAAAAAATAGTTTGCAAAATATTTGCTTTCTCATTAGGGTTTGAAATCCTTCCAGCTATTGGGATATATGATTTTCCTTCACTCATTCCTGTTTCTTCCCATGGCAACATTTAGCATGGACTGAGTGGCAGGTGAAATTTATGGCAGCATTTAAACTTCCTATGGCAGCAAATTCAAATTGACATTGTGGTTAACATATTGGCAGCACTGGACCAACATTTGAAAAATTATTGTGTCGCTTTGTTTGCCCATGGCCTGTGCATTTTACTACAGTATATCTTGTTTCCCTTGTCCAATACCAGACTACAACAGATATCAGGAGATCATCATCCCAATTCATAGCCAAGGATTTTTCTAGGAACCTGCTTCCTCTCTTCACATCTCACATTCCTTAAGGGAACCCCTTTTTCAAACTGTTGAAAAGGACACTGAATAAACAGTGTAGATTGCTGGAACATTATAGTTCATACATCAATATTGACCGCCATTGTTGATGTCATTTCAAAAGGAAAGATCATATCATTTGCTTTCATACATGGAGCACAATGAACAACTTTTTATTAGCCATCATCACAGAATATATACAACGAAAAAGCCAAACAAGATACCTGACCACACAATGACCAGCAACTGTGTAGCCATTTCTAAGGTTATATTATTATTATTTACATAGTTGTATGATGTAATATTGTATGATTAATTTCTATCAGGTTGTACCCATTAAAGTGGCTGTCTATCATAATTTCGAATTCAAGGATGTTAGTTAAAATATTTGTCTTTTGGAAATAATAATTAAAATGACTCTTTTACCCAGAAGTAAAGGCAGATTGTGACTAACAGTTGGAGAAATCACTATTAAGTTAGTGATTTTCCACTGAATTTAGAGGTACAGCTCCCTCATTTGATGTAATTTAACTTTTTGGGGGTATGCCTTTAACCAGAAAGCAGAAAATGTAAAAACTAACACCCGCTCATAGCCATGATAGGAGTGAGATTATGAATTCAGAAAAAAAGGGAAATGGAGATAAACGACACAAAGATCATCCACTCAGCACCCACAAACAACAATAATCAGGAGAGTATAAACATGGATTCCATCCAAATATGTATATGCAGATCAAAACTCACATATTTTAAAGCACAGATATACCCACAACCAGATATAATGAAGGATAAATCAAAGACAATTGCACATTCAAACAGGAAAAATTACAATTGCAAAGAGAACAATTAAACACACAGATTTAAATTGCCCGTTTATTCCTTTAATCAAAACTAGAACTCACAAACTCCAGTCCCTCCATACAAAAGATTGTGTCGAGAAAGAAAATCCCTGCATTCCTCCCTTTTCTAGAACTAAATTAAAATGCCCTCCTTCTGACCAACTCTCGCTCTTGCATCACAGTACAATGGGGATCAGAAATCCAGACCCTGCACCTGCTATCTGATTACATATTTATAAACAAATTCCCAATGGGGCCTTTCAGTTTCCTTTTGTAACTGACTCTTTATTCAGGAGGTTTATATAATTTTACAAATTAAAATCAACTTTTAAAGAACCCCCGCACACTTATCTTTTAGCTTCCAAAGTTAATTTGAAAACTATGACTATAATCTTATAAGCAAAAATATGTTCTAAGCTGAAATTGGCAGGCACAAGATTGTCACTACTTCACATGCTAAGTCTTGTCCTGCATGTGATAAAGACATTATTTTTTGTTCATCAACAATCTTGCTCATCTTAGTGACCATTGTCGTATGCTCTGAAACATTTCCATGTATCTTCCGATACTCAGGATCACTATCAACAAATCTGGCCATATCTTTTAAGATCTGAATATCCTGATTATTCTTTTCTTTCTGTTGGATTTTGTCAGTTGTTTGTTTAATGATCACCACATGTCTGCCTTAAACAAGCCATCTTGTTCTGATGATAATACAACCTCTTACTGATTCTTGGAAACTTTAGGGACATTTCTTAAATCCATTTTACTGTCTTTAATCCCCAAAATTTTCTGTACCATTAACTGATAGGTCCACTGATCCAATAAAGGGATCATATGATCATCTCGTCCATCAAGCACCAAAGCAGGGGAGCAATTTCTGAATATCTGAAATCAAAGAGGTCACTTCCCTCTATCAAATCAACTTACTTCATTACAGAATATTGCAGCAGCCATCATCTTCACACTCTTGTAGTAATAATCTCATCTACAATACCAAAGAAGCTGTGCTGAGACAGGTGTGAAACAATAGCATAAAGACTAGCTCCAACTTCAGCAAATCTATCTTCGAGTTTCAAAACCTCTTTCAACCCATCCAATATGTATGGCTCCATTAGCTTCCAAAGACACATAGCATCCTTACCTTGACATCTTATTTAAAAGGGCTTTCTGCACCTCTTTACGACACAGTTTATTGACTTTGCTTTTTGACCAGCATTGTCATAGCCTTTTAACATTATCTTATACATCTTTCTTTTGACACCCGTTGCACTATCCTTTGTGATTTGATTGGGTTCTTCAACTTCTATTGACATAACATTCATTTCATATTGCGTGACTGTTGCATCAGCTGATGGTGATTTCTTGGATGAATAGGACAGCCATCATGACATTCTGAAATTTCCCACTCTCTGCAAGATGTTGGGCTTTTTTGATTGCACAGGCAAGGAGAGCATCATGAAGGCCTTCCCCTATTTTTCAACTGCAACTCTGGACATGCCATTTTCTGGTAGCACTCAGATTTCCAAGACCAACCTTTCAGTCATACTTACAGACTACATCACTACTAGAAAATCATGTTTGTTGGCCATGACCAAAAGTTTCACACTGCTCAATTCCGGATCACTGATCAATCTGTCTAATTCCTGCTTTGCCTTTTTCAGCCGCTCTTTGTCACAACTATCTATCAAAAATATAATCACTTGAGCATTCACCATGAACTGCTTTGACAATGCATAATCTTCTTTTGATCAACCACAACTACTTTTGTTAACTTGGCTGAAAATCCATGCCTGCAGTAGTAACATCAATGTAACATTACATCTTCTGTTATCAGCATGGGGAATATCTCACCTTAGACCACTCCATACAGCTTACTTATCAAATATATATTTTTATGTATATTTCCTGTTAATCTATACATATCACTGTCATATTGCATTTTCAGAGCATTTTGAACAATTATTCTGTAGTCGTGTAAAACAAGACAAGCTGTACAATTTACTTCAGCCTACAGTATTAGTTTTGAAACTTATGAAGAGTATCAAAAGTCATTCTGAAGCACCCTTCTCACTATCGCCAACTAATAGAGAACTTTTCCCATTTACACATCTCCATATTGGGCACAATCGATAAATTGATTGACCTGTCTTGAGCACTTGATTGTTTAAGTAGACACAGTGAGTTGGATAGAAGCCTTGCAATAAATTTGTCTGAGTAGATACTTGGCCGTTAGCATAGCCAGATGGATTGCAGCACTTCATGCATGGTTGTAGGGGTACCAACCTAAATCATTATCTTGTCACTGCCATCTAACTTCAAATGTTGAATTATGAATCTGAATCATAATTGTCTGCAAACACTCCTGTGAAAAGAAGTTTTCACATTGCATTGTACTGCTTCAGCTTGTAATGATTCCACCACGTCAATAGCATTTGTGCAAAGGTTTCTAAAGCCTTTTCAACAAATCCATTTTGTGTATACGACAGTCATGAGATAGTTTATTAACTCTGTTTGTGATTTCACCTTGTACAGGTTTCTTCACTTAAATTTGGAGCCCGTGCTATGTTAATGGAGTAGGCCGATTTTGAAGCAAATTAGTCATCAGTATCTTTTACAGAAAATTGCAGCGTATAATGTCTTTCCAATGCCTTGCACAGGGATTGATACCCTTGGGCTTTGGATATTTTATGTACAGCAGAAATGGAAAGTTAACTTTGATCGGAGTCCATATCGATTTCAGAACCTTTAGCAAATGTTCATGACTTTTTCAACTTTAATACTTCAGCTTTTTCCCTGGTTTTTATAACTGCATTGGACTCCAAACACAGTTCTGAAACCAGGTAAAGATGTCAATGGCTCAATCCCCTTTTATTCCTTTTGCTTCAAAAGGCAGTTATCAGGTATTCACATTAGTTTTAAAACTTTACAATAGTGTTGACAACCGTGGAACTTGCCCTTCATTAATGTAACGATTAAAGATTTTTCAGGTCCAGATGGGGTTGTGACAACCCCGTTGGGCTCCAATAGGAATTGCACAACCTCATTATAAAACACTACCGCAATGAAGATTATAAAAGCTTTTCTTTTGCATCATCACTTAGATCTATGTCTACCAATAGCACTTCACCCTTATAGTATGTGGGGCCCCCTAACAATTGCTTTCTTTTGTTTTTAAAGGTTGTCAAAGAAATATAGAGGTTTTAAAACTTCAGGCTTCGAATTGAGTTTTGAAACTCAAAACAAAATGCCGAAAACCTCAATATGTTGACCACAGTAATGGACAAGTTATTTTACCTCCTTCCTGAGCTTTCGATGGATGTCCATATAATCGGCCTTACTAGTCAACTTGCCATAACTTGAAACGATGGGAACACAGTACACAGGAACACAGTACACATTTGACATCTCTTGTAATTGTCTTGAATCCACATGTTCTTCTCTCTCTTTGCAATGAAGATAAAGGAACCGAATATTATAATATTGAAGCTGATGCAGCAAATAGAAACCTCCGAGTGCCCATGCTATTGATGATTTTATTTGTACAATTTTCAAAACTATGGTGTAAGCCATTGGTTTTGAATTCACCCTAAGATGCAGTTGGGGGTCTAATTTGAAAAAGTTAAGAAAATTTATATCAGATATGCAAGCTAGTATAGGGATTGGGATGATAACCCACAAGATTTTACAAGCTCAAAAATCCAAATTTGGGCATACTGAAAGTAGTAAAACCAAGGACAAAGATACACAAGAGGACGAGTGGAGAGTAGAATAAATGATTTCATGCAGTTCATCCAAATAGACCAGTTTCAAAGAGTGTAACCATTTAAGTGGCTGCATGTGATTATTTCCAATGCAAGAGCAATGATGCACAAAAAGATGAATGTAAAGGAATCCAATTAGTACTCAAGCTCTGAAGAAAAAGCTCCCCTAAGAGAGAGGGAATGTTGTGTTCCAAAACATAGACAATTTAGTCACAATATTCTATAATATATATTCTAAATGAGCTTCATTAGAGAGTTCAATTTTTGTCATGTGTTCCATTATATATGTAAGTGGACGTATTTGGTTGATTTCTATTAGAGGGTAGGTGACTTTTGTGAGAAGCTACTAGAAGTTCATTGAGCCTAGTCAATGTAGTTATGTAGGTAGTTTGTACAAGAAAGGATTTACTAGTTGTATATAAGAGCTTACACTGGTTAGAATTACAGAACAAAAAACCTATATCTAGTGCAAGGATAATCACATTAACCCTATTCAACAAGAATGAAAATAATGGAATAAACAGACCTTCCATGAATGAGAGACAAAATGCAACAAGCTTACAAAACAAGAACAGTTCATGACTACTCACATTATCGCCCACTCCTAATAACCTAAGTAAGCTAACTAAAGTATAATAAAAACACATAACATCTAAATGAAAAGAAAATAAACACATACACTAACAGCCACCTTTAAGCACATCTTAGGTGGATGAAAGATGGGTATAAGAAAATACATAACATCTAAATGAAAAGAAAATAAACACATACACTAACAGCCACCTTTAAGCACATCTTAAGTGGGTGAAAGATGGGGCCTAGCCTATGTTCCATGAGGATGTAACCTCATCCCTCAAACCCACATATCTCAATTCCCAACAACATTTCAAGGATGGCAAGACAACAAGGCACGTCCCTTGGCCATCCCCTAGAAATTTTCAAAATCGGAAACCTATTAGAAATGGCAGTAAATCACAAGACACGTGTAGAGGACCATCTCTTAGGCACTCAAACATTTGACATGTTCATCAAAAATCTTGAGGCTAGCTAGACATCGCCATTGTGAAAATGACTATTACCAATGCTTTAAAAAAATGACACCTACTGAAAAGTAATTGGTTTTAAAAGAGTTGAGGGGGTCCCAAAAACCCACCCATGCCACTTAGTCAACTTAAATCAATTCAAAATCACATTGTATGTACAAAATATTGCAAGTGCTACTACTGTTGGGGAGAGTCTAAGGGTTGGGGATATGCTCCCTTTGAATAGAGTATAGACTCTACAAACTAATTCTGGTAGTTATTATAAACTAGTTCCAACCTCTAGGTTCATGCATTTATGGTGCAATCACGGATGGATGGCATAGAAATAGGAAATCCAACTATATAGCCAAGAGCTAACACAATAGGATATATCATGAACAAGAAAGAGATTCTTACTGATTCAAATAATAGAATGAATACAGAGTATTTATTTGTCTCTCATATGCAAGTTGTGTTACTGGGTTTGTGCATAGAGGACAGCGCACCCGGACTGAGTTCGCCCGGGTGTGCCCCAAGGGCCCCAAGTTCATTGTGGGTCCACACACACGGACCCACAACAAACCCAAGACCCCTAAGCACACCTGGGTGAACCCAACCCCAAAATCCACCTAGTCACTTAAAAAGTGACAAAAACAACTAAAAGAAACACTTTTTTCTCTCTTTTTCTCTAAAAAAAAGTTCACTTCCAACGCACAAACTTGTGTTTCCCCACGCCCCTTCTATCGTTGGGTTTTTCTCACATCGAACACCTTGTACAGCTTATCATTGCTACCCCTCAAACCCATTAGCGTCTCCACTCCCAAACCCACACTAGTTAGTGGGATCTCTTGTCATATTAGAAATTTGATTACAATGAGGGGGTTTGGGAGTGGAGACTA
Source organism: Cryptomeria japonica (assembly GCF_030272615.1). Classification (NCBI taxonomy): domain Eukaryota; kingdom Viridiplantae; phylum Streptophyta; class Pinopsida; order Cupressales; family Cupressaceae; genus Cryptomeria; species Cryptomeria japonica. The sequence continues at coordinate 272,765,075 of NC_081407.1, forward strand.
GAATAAAGAACTTAGACAACTAAAATTATCACTATTAAATGCCAATTGATAAAGATATATATTAAATATTTAATTATCAATTGGCATTTCATATTTTTCTTTATCACTACCATTTTCATTTGAATCGTGAACCTAGACATATATGATACGTTGATATATATTAAATGGCATATGACATAATATGATAATAGTAAAATTCTAAACTATCAATTGGCATTTGGCATTGATCAATGATGAAGTATCATATACTATTATTTAGTTTTATAATTCTGTATATTTCTTTAAATTTTTTATATGAACCCAAACCCACATACCCAAGGGCAAAAAAAATTTACCCGTACCCACAAACCAGGTTCCCGTACCAAAGCCCATGCCCAAACCCAAACTAGTAACTTAGCATGCAAGTTACAATTTGGCTCACAAGTTGCCAAAGGCATTACAAACTTACATGCAAATAAATGAACCAAACTAAAACTCAACTCCTAAATCTATCCTCATGCTCTATTTGCCAACTCACTTCTAATTCTCTACTAGCTTCTTCTAATGAAATTTAGATGTGCTTAAATATCCAATTCCAAACTTTATGGATGATCCACGTTGGCTACAAAGTATCCCAACAGCTGATGCTCTGTGAAACATGTAGATCAACCTAATTCCCATGGTGAAGCTATAAGAATTAATGAAATGCATTCCAGTCCCAATTGAGGGTTGCTTTGGTCCCATTCATCCTTATGATATGAGGAGCTTGATGCTACAAGGCACAAAGAAGCTCCGCACAATTCGCCTAGTGAACTCTATACTATTTTCTCTAAATAAAATTATCTGTTCACGATATCTTTTTAGGAACCAATTCCAATACCCTAAATCCTTAATATGTTATGCGACTATTGATGGGATATCTTGTTCTCAATTGGGGGCCAAATTGATGCAAAGTGGTGAATTGTGGTAAGATTTGTTGGGATGCTCCTACATCAATTCACCTCAGAGCCACTTCTATCAATTATTCAACAATGTCAAACATTGGCATATTGTTTCAAACAGTTCGATTAGGTATTTTGATTTATAAATTTTAAATTATTGATTATATTAATTTTACAAATGCATGTTCATTAGATAGTCCTGTTGTGACGTTTTCACACATCGCCCCATTGCAATGGAGACCCCCTTCTTTTTAGGCCCTTTCTGTCTTTTGGCTTTGTTTTTTGGGTCTTTTTTCGCAGCAGTCTTGTCAGTCTCTCTGCTTTGCAGCTGTTCGAGGGTCATATTGATTAAATCTGCTTTTCGTTTGAGCAAGTTTGGTGAAGTCTAGGGCCTGTTTTGTCTTTTTCGGGTTTTTGCCTTTTGTCCTAGATTTTAGGGGTTCCTATTAGGGTTTTGGGAAAACTGAACATACGACTGGAATCAGGACCCTTCAAGGGACCTCCCAATAAAATTTGAGCCAAAACGGAGCAACTTTCTATTTTTAGAAAGTCCCTATTTTTTAGGGATTTTTCCGAGTCCCGGAATGTCGTCATTTTGCCAAAAATCAAACTTACTATTTTTAGTAATTTCTATTTTTAGTTTCTATTTATAGTAAGTCATTCCTGCACCCTGTCTAGGGATCTAACGCTGACACTTGGAAGGTTTCTATTTTTGGAAAGTCAGTACTAGCAAGGTCAGTCAGACAAGGCGACAAGGATCAAACGTTCGCAGACATTTCTAATTCCGGAAAGTCAGACAACAGACAAAGAAAGCCAAAAATGGGTCAAGTGCTGGGAATCCATGCCTACAATGGAAAGGTCAGGAAAACACTTCAAAATCATAGGAGGTCAAAATATTCTAAGTCTGGGAGATTAAATGATGGAAAAACCCATGAATCCATGGCATAATGGAAATTCCGCCCAAATGTGGAGTCAGGCACCAAAGTGGGATTCCCATGGACAAAAGGAAAATCCGTGAATCCATGGCCAAAGCAAAAATCCGCCCAAATATGGAGTCAGGCGCCAAAATGGGATTCCCATGGGCAGAAGGAAAATCCGTGAATCCTTGGCCAGAGCAAAATTTTGCCCAAGTCTGCAGTCAGGCGCCAAAATGAAGAAGGCAAGGACAGAGGGAAAAATCCATGAATCCTTGGCATTAGCAAAATTGCGCCCAAGTCTGCAGTCAGGCACCAAAATGAAGAAGGCAAGGACAGAGGGAAAAATCCATGAATCCCTGGCATTAGCAAAATTCCGCCCAAGTATGCAGTCAGGCGCCAAAATGAAGAAGCCAAGGACAGAAGAAAAATCCATGAATCCTTGGCATGGTGAAAATTTTGCCCAAGCTAAAAATTGAAATTTTGCCTAAGGCATGGAATCCAAGGAGTCAAGGAGGAATAAAAAGCAAAATTCCCCTCGAGCGAATTTTCGAATTTGCTATTTTTAGACACCAAATCTAGACCAATTGTGGAAAATTTTATAGATTCGGAATCGGGATGAAATTCCCCATCCAATGAACCTGGCTGCTAAATTTTAGGAGGATCCCTAAAAAATAGGGATGTTGAAAAGAAGACATGGACAATTCACAAAACAATGAATTCCTTCCTCAGGAGGAATTTCTGCCCCAACCTTGTGGAGGGCGCCAGAATGAAGAGTGCATGGAGAAACAGGCAAATTGCAAGAGTCCTTGACCAAGGCATTTTAGCACCCAAGTGATAGAAGGAGCGCCAGATAGAGGGATGCAAGGAATCCATGGAATTGAAAGAATTCCCCACCAAGTGTAAAATGCCGCCTAAGAACACAGGAGTGCGCTAAAATGATCTTCTCATGGACAGTGCACAAAGAGATGAATTCCTTCATCGGGGAAGAATTGCACCCAAGGAGAAGAAATTCTAGGAAAGGTGAAAAATTGACTAAGTGTTTGAAATTCCTTCCTTCAGGACAGAATTTCAAGAAAGGTAAAAAATTGACTAAGTGTTTGAAATTTCTTCCTTCGAGACATAGTTCTTGGAAATCATGAAAATTGGCTAAGGTATGAAGAATTTCCTTCCTCAAGGTAAGGAACAAATTTCTTTCTAAAGAAGAATTCCTCCACAACAAGAAATCACATACAAGGATGAATTGAAGATAAAATTTCCAAGGCAAGGAAGGAATCAGGGATGAACTAAACAAGAAATTTCCCCCGGGAAAAGTTTTTTAAAAATCCATTCCCGAGCATCAAATCACATCCAAATTTCAAAACTTTTTACAGATTTGGATTCGTAGGAGAATTTTCTCTCTCCTGGACCGTGGAACCCTAATTTGGAAATTTTCCTAAAAAATAGGAAATGCGCAGAATTGATGAAAAACCTTCTCTAAGCAAGGAAAGTTGAAAAGACTTCAGGAAAATTCTTCCTGAATCGAATTTTCTCTCTCCAACAATTCCAAATGTGCTGGAGCGGATATACGATGGCAGGATCCACTTGCATGGCAAGGATCTATTAAACACGTGGCAGTAGAGTGGCACATTCATTACCGGAATATTTGACCAAATGGCGACCCGGTCATTGCATGTTGAATTTATGGCAGATTCCTTTTGCATGCAGCCGCCGCAGGTGGAAATGATGGATCATTTATGACATAATGGGATGATTTTTGCATGGATGAATATTCAACGCATGTTGGGCGAATTTGAAGGAGGTGGTGCATATAATGAGCAATGGGTGCCATTTTCGGCAGGATTGTAATTAATTGTATATGGGCATGATGGGTTATTAATTGGAGATTCCCACCTTGTTGCATCTTGAGTGGAGAATCTTTTAGGTAAAACCCTAATTAGGGTTTTGCATGTAATCATGGCCTGAGGCCTATATAAAGGGGTGACCCCCCTCATTTGTAAAGGTAGGGAGCTTTGTATGAAATTGTTGCGATAAGTTTTTTGAGAAAATAATAGTGAAACATTGTTCTCTGATGGTGTCCACTTGAATTATTTTTTCAAAGCTTGCATGGTTTCACCTTCCTCACTTAGAGTAGAAGTAGTATAGTGCTTTGATTTCAATGGAGAATGTAATGGTGTTTGATGAATTTCCATGGTTCATACTTTTTGCATCTTGCTGATTGTAAGTTGCAATGTAAAGTTAGCCTGAGCCACTAAACTTGTACTAAGTTCGGTTGTGGATAGTCGTTTGGATTGCGCCGTTTTGAGTATTCAAATGCACTTTCTCAATATGAAAATTCTTCAACATCCTCGGAAGATTGCACCGGTTCTTGCGGAGTTGTAGTTGATCTTGACGAAGCAGAGCTTGGTTTATTTGGAATTTGTCCACCAAAGCACTATTCATTGTTATCACTGCCCTTAGGAGTAGATTTAGATCCTTCTAAACCCTTTCCCTTTTACTTTCAGTTCATTTTAGTCCGTTCGAAGCAACAGCATCGCATAATTGCCATATCCGATGATGGAGTTCTAGCCACAACAAAGAAGTGAAAGAACGATGCAAACGTAAGGCCCCTTGGATTACCAGCAATCACATCAGCCAACTGAGTCACGTCCGTAGCATAAAGGAACCTTGGAGTCGATTGTTTGAACTTCTTGCAATCTTAGCATGCAATCGTACTTTGATCAAGAGAGAGTGAAGTGACCGTTAGGCAACTTTATTCTGTGTTCGATGCTGTCATAAAAAACACGTCAACAAGTCCCAACTTCAACTCCATGCCACTTCATGCTTCAAACACCTTATGTAATTATTACGGTTTGCCTACTCCAATCTAATAAACATAAATATTGTATGTGTATATGAATATACATGTCTAATACTATATATGTGTATGTGTGTTTGCCTTATTGATACACATACATGCACAACCACATACATATATATACAATGATACAATTAGTAGAGCAGGCAAACTTTAATGGTGTTGAGTTTTTAGCTCAGTTTGGAACTTCTGCACAGGTTCAGTGTGAATCTGGAAGTAGTTAGAGTTATTTCTATTTTGTAATTCACTTAAGTGATAAAATGAAAATCTTTTATTTTTTTAATTAAGTCTATAAAGTGTGGATAAACACTAATTATTTGGACTATCTTCCAAGTCATCTCCTACATGAGATAAGAATGCTATCCTTGGAAGATTCGATAATTTAATTTAATAGTATAAAGATAGATGCACGATAGAACTTTCATAGCTCAATAAAGTGTAAAATTTCTGTGCAGCTGTTAGTTTGACAGTTGTGGAGGTTTCCTGGTAAGCTTTTGAAGCGATGCAAAGCATATTTCAAGTTGTAAATTGTTTGCATACTTGTGTTCACTTCAGCAGTTTTGATGTCATGAACCTGATAAGGTCATAAGGAACATCATAACAAAATGCACTATCATATATGTGTATGTGTGTTTGCCTTATTGATACACATACATGCACAACCACATACATATATATACAATGATACAATTAGTAGAGCAGGCAAACTTTAATGGTGTTGAGTTTTTAGCTCAGTTTGGAACTTCTGCACAGGTTCAGTGTGAATCTGGAAGTAGTTAAAGTTATTTCTATTTTGTAATTCACTTAAGTGATAAAATGAAAATCTTTTATTTTTTTAATTAAGTCTATAAAGTGTGGATAAACACTAATTATTTGGACTATCTTCCAAGTCATCTCCTACATGAGATAAGAATGCTAACCTTGGAAGATTCGATAATTTAATTTAATAGTATAAAGATAGATGCACGATAGAACTTTCATAGCTCAATAAAGTGTAAAATTTCTGTGCAGCTGTTAGTTTGACAGTTGTGGAGGTTTCCTGGTAAGCTTTTGAAGCGATGCAAAGCATATTTCAAGTTGTAAATTGTTTGCATACTTGTGTTCACTTCAGCAGTTTTGATGTCATGAACCTGATAAGGTCATAAGGAACATCATAACAAAATGCACTATCATATCTGAAATAAATAAATAAACTTCGAAAATTGTCTTAATTTTAAGACTTCACAATTTTCTATAGCCCATATCAAGACAAGACGAACACCAATAGTTGGAGCCTGTGTTAATAGAAACAGCAATGTCAATTACAAATAAGAATATATGATCGACCACAGTAACAAAGATCATTGGAAGCAATCCAAGACAAAATACGCATCAAATCGCTATTTACAAGGAGATCGATCATATTAAGCCACGCTGTAATAGAAAAAAGGTGTGTTTAATATAAAAGTGTGATTGTATGAAGGACACCCTTAAGTGTGTAATGAATGATTACTAAATGAATAACCAGCGATTGGTGAGATCAAAAAGGGAACAAATAATTAATTAACAAAGAGACATAACTCCTCATAAGAATCACCTCTCCTCAAGGGAGCAAAGAGATATAAATGTGAGAGGACTGCAATACAAGAAAGGGAAAGATCATCAGAATATCAATCAAAAAATCATAACAATCAGCATCAGGAAAGTAGCCCCAAGGAATACAAGACATCAGTAGATCAGATATTATACAGTCAGATCAAATATCAAAAGAATAAATTAGAAAACAAACAAGAGGTAAGCAATCTCACTATTAACAAATTAGACAGCATTGCCATACTAATCAGCATCTCAGTGTGGAGCATAATGCAGGGCATTCCAAATGACTGAATTGATTTCTATCTTACATTGGTAGAAAGTAGAATACTAAATCGATAAAACATTGTTATTGTGTATGTTTCTGTATATTGTTACTCTTACTATAATTGGCTTCTGCATAATAAAAAATGCTTAAGTATATAAGTGTGCTTGATTGTCTGATCTAAGCATCTATGCATTTAATGATATGATTACAATGATCCATCATGTAAGGTAAGGAAGGAAAGAATCTGCAATTAGGGAGAACAGCTCAGGGCACCCAGCTAACAGTGGCCAGTAGGGAGAACAGCTAGTAGGGCACCCTATTGCACTATGAAAGGGAGAGAACGGCAAACGGCACCCTATTGCAATTTCTCTTCCAACCCCTGCGTAGAGGGACTGTTAATAAATAATGTATATATATAGTGGTCTGAAATCCCTATTGTGAAAGAATGCGTGAGGAGTAAGAGATGGTTGCCAAGAGGGCTCATAAGGAGGTTGTCCTAGTAGGACAATTGTAGCCTAGGACAAAGAAGGCACTTACAAAGTCAAGTAACCCCCTTACAACCTCCCCCTGATCCTGCAAGAGGGCATGTGTCTCCAGGAAGATGAGACATGAATGGGAAAAGCAGGTACAAGCCAGCAAGCAAGCGAGAGGGTTGTGGTAGACATTCCCTTGGGCTTGTTGTAGAAATGGCTTCGGACGGACCCATCATGTCTCTTCCTCCAAATTCTAATGTGCCTAACCCTAACAATTAAGTATATGTATGCATATTTGCTATGTTGTCATGTATTGCAGAATTCAAATCCCAAGATCGCATAATTAAAGAAATGTTTATTTTGTAAAGACATAACCCTAACCCTAATTTGTTGCAATTGTGATTTTAGGGCAAATTAGGAAAGGAACATTACATTGGATTTCAATTACTTGTGTGATTAATTCAATGGTGTGTAAAATTCAATGTTTTCAAATAATTAGGCCACTAATCATCGTGAGTAAAATTTCAGTATGGTATCAGTTCCTTACGACAAGAAAGGAAACACATGATTTTGTTGTTCGAATGTCCACAAGTCTTTTGCAAAATCACAGATTTTTTTAATAATAAAAATGACACAACCAAGGCCAGTAAAAATCATGGGCAATTTTTTTTGTAAAATTTGTGGTCAGCTACAAGTGTAACATCATGGCCAAGAAACTTTGAAAATTGCATCTTATTTTGGATGAAAATAACGACCAAAATTTGAAGGAACCATAGACCTTATTCTATAATTTGGCAAAGATTTTCTTTGCATGAAAATCGCAGTAATATTTCTCCAAGAATTGCAACTATCAACCAAGGTTTGTCCTCGATGACTTTGTTACTACTTTTTTTTAATATCATTTTCTGCAGAGTTATAGCGATGACTAGGACATAATCCCACAAGTAGGGCTTATCAGCTTACTACAAGATCAAAAATGGTGTCTGGGGCACAAACTGGTGACTAGGGTTCATTTCCAACAGCTAGGATTTTAACTGTAGCTAGGACATAGTACAAATGAGGCACCCAGGGTTTACAGTGCATAAATCTAGGGTCTGAGGCAGCTATGGTTTACTGGAAGGGCAAACTAAGGTTTACAGACATAATTGAGGGTTTTGACAAAGGTAATTACTAATTTTTTTTTAAAAAGCAGTTAGTTTATTATTTTCAGATTTAAGAGTTTGTTTTTATAGGAAAAAGATTTTAATGGCATCACCTAGTCTCTGTTTCGTGGATAAGTTGGATGGTGTGTTAAATTCTTACCTTGGAAAGTCAGCGTGACCTTCTTAGTTGAAGAAAATGACCTTTGGGATATCGTAAAGGATCAAGTGGCCCTGCCTACAGATCTAAAAGATTTGGTAGTTCATAAAAGAAAGAAATTAGAGTCAAGCATATGATCCGGGATGCAGTGAAGAATCATTTAATTCCTCACTTGTTAGAGAAGAAAACAGACAAGGAGATGCCTGTCACCCCCATTAGTCTTTTCATGAGTGAAACTCTAACAAGAAAATGACATTGAGAAACAAACTAAAATCCATTGAGATGTCTAATATGGATATTTTTACCAGTTACCTAATGAAGGTCACTCACTTTTGTGACCAGGTTGCAGCATTCAAGGAAAAGTTGGAAGATGCAAGGCTACTGAACTTGCTTTGAATGGGTTCTCATCTTCATGGCATGCTTTTGTTTAGGGCATTTGTGCCAAGGAAAAGCTTCCTTCCTTTGAGAGACTATAGGATGATTCTATGTAGGAGAAAACTCAAATAGAGTCAAAAGCCAAGAAAAAGGTGGTATGAGAATTTAGCTTTCTTTGGAAAAGCAAGGGAAATAGAGGATGATGAAAGATCTTCCCAATCAGGGAAGAAGAACTTGAGTCATATCAAATGCTTCAACTTCGAAAACCAACAACAATAATCATCATAATTCTCTGATCTTTAATAAAAAACATTCAAATTACATTATGTTTATATCTAAACATCAATTTGCAGTAAAATTATCCATACATGCATTATTAAACACATATTTAACGTAAGAGTTAAAAGTGACTGAGATCCAAAATTTGGGGTGTGACATTTTGGAACCATTTTGTTGACATTCCATCATATGAAGTCTATGATACTCTTTCCTTCTCTATTTGTGCATTGGATCATTTGTGTCCAATTACCACATACGAACCCATGTATGTGTGCATTGGATGTTGTCATGATTCTCAATTGTATGCATTTATAGGTCTTGTGATTGCATTGTGTATGAACTAGTCTTGTGTATACCCGTTCTGTTTCACGTGGGTGTTGTACAACTACCCAATCCTTGTATAAAGGGGTGGGCCTCAAGGTCCCACATGGTCGAGTGGTAGACCTCACGATAGGACTAGTCTGATTCTTGGAGATGCCTGGCAAAGCGTGCATGGTTGTCTTGGTTTTTGTGATTTTTGTAGATCTTCAATATTCATTGTTGAAAAAATTTATATTTGATAACATTTGTAACTCTATAATAAGTTGTCGTCTTCGGACATGAAGTGTCGCAGTTTAAACACTTCGTTGGTGAAGCGGCCACCAAGGTTCAAATCCCTGCTGGGCAATTGTGCTCGCAAGGCCTTGTGCCTTTGTTGGGCCATTGTGCTCGCAAGGCCTCACCGGTTCATAGCTCCGGGTAAAAAGCATTCACCGGTCACGTTAAAAAGTTTACCAAGCATAGTTTTAAATAAATTAAAAAAAAAAACAAAAAAAACTCCATAATAAGTTGTCTAAATGTTGTGGACTATCTTTATATTTAGTTGTAATCCATCCATGTTTGGGATGAGACTCATCACATTGTAATATGTATATGTCATCTTTTGAGTTGGTCTAGCATCTTGTTAGTGAGGACCTATGTTGATGTCATAAGTCCTAATGCTTTGTATGAGCCCAGTTTGCATTGAAAGTTGAAATGAGACTTGTTGCTTATGTTACTCTTTATATAGGATGATGCAATTAAGCTAAAATCACTAGTATACTGTTATTAGAATAATATCTTTCTCTTTGTGTTATTAATGGTCATTTAAGTTGTTTCTAATTTTGCCTCTAATTAATGATTGTTTCTTTTAGAAACATCATCTTTGTAACTCTATTTAAAGGAGCTTTGTCTCCTTGATTAATTGAACAACATCGATTCTTTGAAATCCATATGCTTTTGCATCTGTATTATGGTATCAAAGCAGAAAAAAAAAATTTGTTTTTTCTAAAAAATTTCGAATGAAATTTTTCATCACTGAAAAAACAAATCTAGGGCCTGTGATTTTTTCAGAATTCGAAATTCAAATTTTTTTTTCTGCCCTCTCCTGCAACCCGTCTCTCCTGCATTTCGCGCGACCATGTGACACGATTTTTTCCCGCCTACAAATTTTTTTCAGCCATTTTTTGACGGAAATCTACATTTTCAACAAGGATTTTCACCCTTCAGATCAAGTCGAAATTTTTTTCTGATTGCAAATACTTGGTGGGTTTTTTGAGAGTTCAAGTGGGTTGTTTTCATAATTTTGTAGGTGCATCGTTTTCCATGCCTTGTGCTAGCGGATTTCAATTTTGATTTAAGATTCTTTCTGGGTTTTTTGCAAGGATTTCTGGGTTGTCTTCGGATTTTTTTGGGTCAGCCGTAGTTTTTTCTCGAAATCTGTGCCAGTCGTACTTCATCTGTTTTTTGAAGTCTGTACTTGTATCTGCTCTATTTTCTGCATTAGAATTTGTGCCTGGACTTGTCTCAATGCATTGAACCTCGTACCTCAGGTTTTGTGCACTTAGCATCTTCTCGGTACCTCATTTTTCGTGCCTCGAAAAGTGTGAAGATGGCTTATGGGCATCGATGTTTGTTTCGGTTTTTAATATTTTTTTACCTGAAAAAAATTCTGATGGGTTTTAATATTTTTTTCCCTTGAAAAAGTCTCTGGGTTTTTAAATATTTTGTCCCTGTAAAAAAAAATCATGGGAGGGTTTATGATTTTTTCCTCAAAAATTGTACTTTGTTTCAGTCTGTTTTTAGTCGCACCTGGAGTTGTTGTGCGAACATCTGCACTAGTCTCTTGTTTGCAGTCTCTTTTCGGGCATCTTGCTCATCTGCAATAGTTTGGAGGGTTTGCCGATTTTTTCCTCAAACTCGTGACAACTGTTTTTGGTGTGTCTCTAGTTACAGGGAGGAACGGTTCTCCAACATCAAGTTGGACGGTTGGTGTTGTTTTGGGTATCTCCAGAAGTTCTGCAGTTTCTGGGAGGGTTGGTCGCAGACTCATCTCAAGTGGCAGAATTAACGGCAAGCTCTTGTCTTCTGTTGCAACGTGTTCTAAGAAGAAGGGGGCAACCTTCTCTGTTATTTCTCTTGGTAGTTAGAACGATGACCATTAAGGGAGGGTATTAGAATAATATCTTTCTCTTTGTGTTATTAATGGTCATTTAAGTTGTTTTTAATTTCGCCTCTAGTTAATGATTGTTTCTTTTAGAAACATCATCATTGTAACTCTATTTAAAGGAGCTTTGTCTCCTTGATTAATTGAACAACATCGATTCTTTGAAATCCATATGCTTTTGCATCTGTATTATGATTTTTTTCATCCATATTAAATTGAATTCAATAGCAAAATTACATCTGCTAAAAGGCCTTATGTCTCAATCATAAACTGGAAAGTATATTTTTCCAAAACACAGCTAGAAAATTCTTATATGAACTGAACCAATTAGTTTCTACATTTGATGCAGGTTGTAATACGAGGAATAAAGCAAATAAGCAAAAGAAAGATGAGTTCCAGGTAAGTTTATTTGCAATGATAATAGCAGTTATTTCTATAGCCAGGGTATGCAAACTACATTTGTCTGATGTAATGAACACCTTATGATTATTCCCATGTCAAAAGTACTGATGTTTGGCATATGTTAGGAGCTTAGAAGTTCTATCAGCAGCTAAACGGGCAGATAATTCTAAGTAAAATCTTCACTCAAGATAAGATAAGCACCACCAAATATCCCATAACTGAGTTACAATTGGGTGTGAAACATATAACATCATATACTTAACATACCAGGAGGGAATGCCAAGCCCAAGAAGCAATACTTTAGATAAACCAGCATTTTGTACCTGTGCAGACAAAAATAAGATAAATTAATACAGGCTGCTTTCAAAGACTACAAAGGAGGAAACAATCAAGATAGTCTGGACTTCAGCAATCAAACAGAACTTGGAATATGATGCAAGACCCATTCCTCGAGGGAGATTTATTCCAAAATAACTATATGTTTGTGAAATGACCCCAAAAACTGCACAACCAACATACCACTAAATTGCTAATGCAAGCACAGCAAAGTAGCCTGACACTCAAACCTAATTAAAATCTTGGTGTACAACTTTCAAGTATTATTTATTCAAATGTATCAAAAGCCCTTCCATAAAAAATGCTTTCATTACTGTCGTATAAATGATGTCTACCGTTCAGTTCACAGTCAGCTTTGGGTGTAGCTAAAAATATTCTATTCCAGTCCTAGGCACCACTTTCCAGCAGTCCAAGAAGAATTTCCCATATTTGGAGTGCCACTTTTCAGCTATATTTAGAATTTTTGATTCAGTATTGGTCGCTGTTTATATAGACTATTTTAAGGTTTATTATACTTATAAATGTATCTGTCTTTGAAAACAGATAGTCGGTATTATTTTTGGAAAACTTATCACTGATTTTAACTCCTCTTTTTTAATTTAACAGGTACTTTAAAGGGTATGATCTGCTAGTTTAATATGCATAAACCAGTTTGTAAGTGTTGCATACTAAATGCATGATAGGTGTTACACAAAGTTGCATGGACATGAATACAGATATGACCATTATTGAAGACCCCCAATATGGATACGGCTGGATATATTTAACACAATTTCCTAAGTTATCAGAGGAGATTTTCATTACTTCAAAAGCAATATAGACACATAACTGCTACATACATAATTATTAGTTGATTAACAATTTACAATACGCAAAAAATAGTAGAGTTGCATTGGAAGCTAACCCAAATAAATGGATGACTGAAAAAGAAAAGCATTTCATTTTTTTTCCTCATTTGGTGTCAGTTTTGTTTATACCAAAAAAAAAAAATATATATATATATATATATATCTTGAATGATTGAAGCTTTTTTAAACAAGTTTAGGAAGATTTAGGCCAAATTTTATAAAGATCAAATCACACAGCATCCGGCAGGATTGGAAAATCAAGGTTTTTTGGGCAATGTGGGTGTATCAGACATGGATACGAGGATACGCACACCGAGTGTGGGGGAGAGGTGTATCCGGCTACTTAGGTGTTACAATTATAAGTTTGTTTTATCTGTTATTTTTAAGTTATAAGACTCTATGAACAATTGCCTCACTGTTTTGTAACAAGTCAATACATATTTATTTCACGGTGATTCTATTTTCTGCCAAGCTCTAACTGCAGGTCAATTGTTTTGGTAATTTCTGTTCAGTTTTAAGTCTCCTGTAATCTATTTTGCTGAATATTAACTTCTGTAAGTAGTATTTTTCTGCTGCTACAATTTCTTTAAATTATTTTCAGTTGGCTGAAAGAACAGTGAGGTAGATTCAAAATCTTCATCTGATATCGGTGGGATGAACTGCCGATGAACCGCCTTTAATGCCGCGTCCTATCCCCACCAACATCTCGGATACCACAGACCCACCGATGTACTACACTGCATCGAATGACAAAACTGGGTATGAAGAGCTGTAATGACCCCAGTTAAATGCTAAGCCAGCAAGGTCTCTTATTTGCATTTCTATAAAATAAATTAATAAAACATTAAATAACTTATTAATAAATAAAATTATTAAATAATACAATAACGCCCTTCCTTTTGGGCCAACCCTTGTTTGTAATGATTCTTCTTTGCTAGGCCAACTCGTTCCAAGCTTTTGTAAGGCGGTTAATTCTTGGCCGACTTAGATAGGCATAGGTATTAATAGGGGTTTGATGTTTAGAAGAGATCATAACGATTTAGAATTAAAGCTGCCTGTTGGCACGACATTTCTGTTGTTTGTAACTAGGTAAATATGGGTTCGGATTGCCTTAAGGCAACATCCGAACCCATTTAGGACTGGGCCCTATCCTAAAGGGTAACGTGCCCCCAAGATTGAACCCAGCCCTATACTTGCACGCCACAATAAATAAATTGGCGCCAAAAGAAGGAGGCCAACTTGGATATTAATAAAGGCTAAGGACTCATATAAATAAACTCATCTTGCAAATACAATTCAATCATTCATGCATTCAGTGAATTAGCTCTGCAAGTAAAAGGTGCAAATTTACACAAGGATTGTGCGAACTTGTCGAGGATTGTGCGAACTTGTCCAAGAGGACATAGGCCGTTTTGGTGCAGACTTGAAGAGCTTAGAAGTGCAGATCTGTCATACAAAAGGGATCAGATCTGAAAAGGAAGCTAAGTATTGTATTTGTGCTATTAAGGGAGAATATATAATCTGACCTGTGGGTCTTTAATGCTGGTTTTTTCCTCCTTGGAGGTTTTCCCAGGGTATTTGTGTTTGTCTCTTGTTTACTTCCTTCATTTCTGAGTTTACTGAATTATGGTTTACTAAAATGTTACAAATCTGATAAACAAACTAGGGCATAATTAAAAGACATAAATCTGATTACTGATCTAGGGCACAAAATTACATGGTATCAGAGCTAAGGTGTCACTAACTTCAGATTTTAGTAAATCATTTGTTGCATATAGCTGCTATTTGTTTTCAGATTAAAATATCAGGTTTGAGGGCTGAAGATAGACTTGATGGAGCCCTTGATTTTGCTGCTTGGAAAGTCCGTATTCTATTGATCCTTGAAGAGAATGATCTGCTGAAATTCGTAGAAGAAGAAAGGCTGTCCCCTCCAGAAGATGCTGAAGAGCTGAAGCAGTTCAAGAAAGACTCCCTCAAGGCTAGGAAGATCATAATTATATCCGTCAAGAATCATCTTGTCACTGTCATATCAAAATTTGCGTCTGCCAGGGAAATGATCAAACACTTGGAAGGGATGTATGAAGTCAACAACCTCAGCAAGGCTCTTGCTCTAAGACAGCAGCTTCTTCACATGAAAATGAAAGAAGAAGACTCAATCATAGCCTACTTCATGAAGATCAATGAACTAAACGACAAGCTAAGTACTCTTGATTGCCAAATCTCGGATAAAGATCTTGTTATGATTGCATTAAATGGTCTACCTGATGAATGGGAACCTTTCATTCGTAGCATTGGTGGAAGAGCCGATCGTCCCAACTTTGAGCGTCTTCAATCTGATTGCATCGAAGAGGAATCTTGAATTGAGGTAAGAGGAAAACTCAAGAACTCTCACAAAGATAATCATGTTCTCTTAGCTAAATCTAGGAAAGGTGGACATTGGAAGAAAGAAAAGAGAAGCAAAGATTTTAGATCCTCCTCCTATGATCCAAGGAAGAAGTCAAGAGATTCCTCTCACATTCGTTGCTTCAGATGTGATAAGTATGGTCACTATGCCAGAGATTGTCAGAATGATCCAAAGGAAAGGGAAGTCAATTTAAATGAAGTTGTCGAACAAAGTGAGGATTATCTTCTTATCTCTGCTCTATCCAGCAATGTTCCTACGAACAGTAATACGTGGATACTTGACAATGGTGCCTCCAGACACATCTCATGTTTTCATGAGCATCTTTCAGATCTGATTGAAAAGGACACCAACCTTCATGTGGTAATCGGTGATGATGCTCGATACTCGGTAAAAGGTAAAAGGTTCTGGTACTACCTCTTTAAAACTAGATTTTGGTATTTCCTTACAACTCTGTGATATTCTCTTTGTACCTGGTATTAAAAGAAATCTTATTTCCATTTCTGCCTTAGAAGATAAGGGTTTGCAAATAGCATTTTCTGAAGGGAAAGTACTCGCTTGGTCTAAGAAATCTAATTTCAAAACTGCTTGTGTTATTGGAAATAGATGTGATAGTTTATATAAGCTTGCAGCTAATCCAATTCAAGCTCTCATCCATGAGGCCCCTGAATCATGCGAGCTATGGCATAGAAGACTTGGACATCTACACTTTCAAGCTCTTCCCACTCTCGGTAACATGGTTAAAGGTATGCCTAAACTTAGTTTATCTCATGATGATGCTTGTAAAGGTTGTGCAATGGGTAAGAATGTAAAGAATTCTTTTCATAAAAGCGATAATAGGGATAAAGAAAAGTTAGAACTTATTCATTCAGATTTATGTGGTCCTATGTCTGTAGCATCTCCTAGCGGTTTCCTGTATTATGTTATCTTCATAGATGATTTCTCTAGGAAAACATGGATCTACTTTCTTAAATCTAAAGAGTCTGAAGAAGTCCTAAACAGATTTAAAGAATTCAAAGCCTTAGTTGAAAACACTATAGGAAATCGAATTAAATGTTTAAGGTCTGACAATGGAGGTGAATACACCTCAAGTAGTTTCTATGACTTTTGTATTAAGGCAAGAATTAAGAGGGAGTTATGTGTTCCCTACAATCCTCAGCAAAATGGAGTTGCTGAAAGAAAGAACAGGACCATTGTTGAAGCTGCAAGAGCCATGATCCATGATCAAGACCTGCAACCTTTTCTATGGGCGGAAGCATCCAAAACAGCAATTTATATTCAGAATAGATGTCCTCACCGTGCCCTAAAGGATGTAACTCCTGAAGAAGCCTTTACAGGAATCAAACCTCACATCAACCACCTAAGGATATTCGGGAGCCCAATGTATGTTCATGTGCCTAAAGAAAAACGAACCAAGTTGGATCCATCTGGAAAGAAAGGCATCTTAGTGGGATACAGCGAATCTTTCAAAGCCTTCGGGATCTACATTTCAGGTCAAAGGTATGTTGAGGTAAGTAGAGATGTAACTTTTGAAGAAGATATTGCTTTCAAAAGATCTAAAGGTTCATTATCTAACAATAATGATATGGTGATTGAAAATCAAGATTCAATAGTTGATGCTAACCCTGAAATACAGGAGGAGTCTACTGACCTTCCGGATCAGGAAGTTCAGAATGACCCAACAGAACCCATGCACTCTACCAATATACCTCAGGATATTGTGGTCTGCAAGAAGAGACCACTTTGGGTTAGAAACACGATTCAAGATGTTGAAGGATTTGTTTCTCCCAGAGGAACCTTTAGAGATAGCAAGAGATTCCAAAATCACGCCAACTACATTTCTGTGATGTGTAATATCATTGAGTCTGAACCTCACAATGTCGAAGAAGCTATGTCCCATCATGCTTGGAAATTAGCCATGGATGAAGAGTATGGGTCTATCATCAAGAATGATGTCTGGGACATTGTACCCAGACCCAAAGGTAAGTCTGTTGTTTCCTCTAAATGGTTGTTTAAAATTAAGCATAATGCTGATGGTAGTATTGAAAAATACAAAGCTAGGTTTGTAGCTCGTGGTTTTTCTCAAAAGGAAGGAATAGATTATGAAGAAACTTTTGCTCATGTTGCTAGATATACTTCTATTAGATCTATAATA
This sequence comes from Cryptomeria japonica, assembly GCF_030272615.1. Taxonomy (NCBI): domain Eukaryota; kingdom Viridiplantae; phylum Streptophyta; class Pinopsida; order Cupressales; family Cupressaceae; genus Cryptomeria; species Cryptomeria japonica. Next base: position 272,782,638 of record NC_081407.1, read on the forward strand.
GCTATTGCTGCAGCCAAAGGTTGGGAACTGCATCAAATGGACATTAAGACAGCCTTCCTCAATGGTGTTATTGAGGAGGAAGTCTATATTGAGCAACCAGAAGGTTATGTAATCCATAAAAGAGATTCTCACGTTTGCAGATTGAAGAAAGCCTTATATGGGCTCAAACAGGCTCCTCGGGCTTGGTATGAAAGAATTGATAAGTACTTACTAAGCTTAGGATTTCGTAAGAATGATGCTGATGCTAACATTTACTTAAAGGTTTATAATGATGATATGCTTATTTTGGTTTTGTATGTGGATGATTTATTTCTCACTGGTGAAAATAAATTAATCATAAGATGTAAGAAAGAATTAGCCTCAGAATTTGAAATGAAGGATTTAGGACTAATGCATTACTTCCTAGGGTTAGAAGTATGGCAAAAATCCAATGAAATTTTTCTAAATCAAGGAAAATATACTATTGATATTCTGAAAAGATTTAGAATGATGGATTGTAAACCCATGCATACTCCTATGGAATCTAACTTAAAGAAGTTAAGTGTTTCTGCAGCTAACTCTGATTTTGCAGATCCATCTGAGTACAAGCAGCTGATTGGATCATTAATGTATCTAGTCAATACAAGGCCAGATATCTGTTATGCTGTGAATGCCCTCAGTCAGTTCATGAGCTTGCCTAAACTTGTTCACCAGGTGGCTGCCAAGCACATCCTAAGATACCTACGTGGCACTATTGGTTATAGGCTGAAGTATTCGCTTAACACTTCAATCTTCTTGGAAGGCTATTCAGATTCAGATTGGGCAGGAAGTGTCAAGGACAGGAAAAGTACTTCGGGTATATGCTTCAACTTGGGTTAAACAGTGATCTCTTGGGCATGTAGAAAGCAATCTTCCGTAGCATTGAGCACTGCAGAAGCTGAGTACATTGCAGCATCTGTTGCATCCAAAGAAGTAGTGTGGCTTCGCAAACTCCTCGTTGGATTATTTGGTCAAACTAGTGGTCCTACCACCATTCATTGTGATAATCAAAGATGTATAAAGATGTCAGTAAATCTTGTATTCCATGACCGGTCCAAACATGTGGAAACGCACTATCACTTCATTCGGGATATGGTGCAAAGAGGCGCCATTCAACTAAAATACATTAGCACGGATGAACAGGTTGCGGACATCCTTACCAAACCCTCATCCAGAGTGAAGTTCGAATACTTCAGAGAGACACTTGGTATTGTGGAAAACGGAACCCTGATTGAGAGGGAGCTCCAATCTCAGTGACTCTATCTGCAGCACTTTGATCATTCTTTGCTTGTGTGCAAGAATGAATTGTGTCCAATCTATGCTTGTGTGCTAGATAGAAAATTGTAATTATGTAAAGACCCACTTGTGTATTACACTTTCTATGCTTGTGTGCTAGAACCATCCTATGCTTGTGTGCTAGGTGGAAGATGTAATTCTATGCTTGTGTGCTAGATCCATTCTATGCTTGTGTGCTAGATGGAACTCTAAAGGTTCAGATTATGTATTCTCTTCTTCCCTAGTTAAGAGGGAGTGTTGTTTATAACTAGGTAAATATGGATTCAGATTGCCTTAAGGCAGCATCCGAACCCATTTAGGACTGGGTCCTATCCTAAAGGATAACGTGCCCCCAAGATTGAGCCCAGCCCTATACTTGCACGTCACACTAAATACTCCACGCAACAATAAATAAATTGGCGCCAAAAGAAGGAGGCCGACTTGGATATTAATAAAGGCTAAGGACTCATTAAATAAAGTCATCTTGCAAATACAATTCAATCATTCATGCATTCAGTGAATTAGCTCTGCAAGTAAAAGGTGCGAATTTACACAAGGATTGTGCGAACTTGTCTAGGATTGTGCGAACTTGTCCAAGAGGACATAGGCCGTTTTGGTGCAGACTTGAAGAGCTTAGAAGTGCAGATCTGTCATACAAAAGGGATCAGATCTGAAAAGGAAGCTAAGTATTGTTTTTGTGCTATTAAGGGAGAATATATAATCTGACCTGTGGGTCTTTAATGCTGGATTTTTCCTCCTTGGAGGTTTTCCCAGGGTATTTGTATTTGTCTCTTGTTTACTTCCTGAGTTTACTGAATTATGGTTTACTAAAATGTTACAAATCTGATAAACAAACTAGGGCATAATTAAAAGACAGAAATCTGATTACTGATCTAGGGCACAAAATTACAATTTCACTGGGCCAACAATCTCAGGGAATGAATCTTAGGTGGGACGAAAGTGAAACCCTCACCAACATATTCGCATTGTTCATTGCCTTCTGCCTTGGGTGCTGGAAATGAGAGTGAGTTCCAGGTCTGCGTGGAGAGTTTCAGAACTGACACCAGCTGTGAGGGGGGAATCACTCAATATGCCGTAGCATGTGTTGACCTGTTGCGTGTCTCAGATGGCAGCAAGCCTAAAGACATCAAAGTCTTTGGCTAGCTTAATATTGGGCTCCACTTGTTGTGCAGACAGTCTCAATCAGGTCACATAAGAGGGAGAAGTAAGATCAGCATATGCTCAGCAAAGGAACCATACAGGTGACCTATTTCCTATATATATTTATAAGTTCCAGTTTGTATGTTTTCAGATATGTTCATTGTAAGAAAGAGCTTTGTGTAAAAGCATGGTTTCATGAATGTGATAAATCTTATTATATTCTAAGGTCGAATAAATCTGAAGCTATTGTTCACTGATCTGATAATCTGAGAGTTAGTTTATTGTTGTGATGTACCAATATTTCTTCTGAGTTTATCACAGTCTGTAAATCAGTTTATGGTTTAGATCTGCAAGTTTTTCAGTCAGTTTATTTCAAGAGCCAGCTGATTAGACCATTATTCCAATCAATGATAGACAAGCTAAGAAAGATAACTCACAAGCTTTGTTTCATATTCAAACAGCTCTAGATGAGAGCCTATTTTCAAGAACTACATGTGCAAAGAAAACAAATGATGCCTGGATGACTATACAAAAAGCTTACCAAGGTAGTTAACAAGTAAAGCTGATTGAGTTACACACTTCGAAAAGAGAATTTGAGAAATTCAGGATGCAAGAAGCCAAAAGTGTTAGTGATTACTGCATAAGGGTAAAGAATTTAGCCAATAAGATGGCTACTCTAGGACAAACCACTGATAAAGTTTTGAAAAAGGTGTTAGTGCCCCTTAACACCAAGATAGAACCATGTTGCCATCATTGTTTAAAATTAAAAATTAAAAATTAAATTCTGTTTTATATTCCACGATATCAGGTGATCTGTTTTTGGGTCTACAGACGGCTTACAGTATATGGGACTCCCCATATTCTCAGTATGCCAAAGGCACCTAATTGTGCTTCAAATGCAAGATGTACATACTGTACCCCTGCAAGATTTGAACTTGTGACCTCTATTTCAAGAGTACAGGTTGCTTGATTAGGCAAACTCGGGTGTAACAAAGATTTGACAATTCTTGACTTTGATCAATTTACTAATTCTCTTATGTCCCATGAAAAAAGTCTAAGAGACACATTTGAAAAAAGACAGAGAAAGTTTTTGCCTCAAAATTGAAATCAAAAAAGAATGAAAGTGCCAACACTAGTAGCACAAGTAACCAAGGACAAGGAAGTCTATCGATAAAGATGCCAATAGAACAAATGAGCTACTCTCAAAGTACCAACACTGATGACACTAAATTGGGGTCAAAGAAGCAATCTTCTCAAAAGAACGAAGAGCTAAGTACAAATATCTGTCACAATCATAAGTGGAATCTCCCATGGATCACAGTCTATGCATGTAGAAAGTAAGCCAAATGATAGTCTCAAGACATACTGATCGTGTAGCAAACTCAACTTGGGCAATGCTATGAGGAACAGGTTGCTTGCACCTAATAATCCATTGTAGCATGAGAGTCTAGACCCTCTAAATAGAAGCCCAATCAATGGAACTGTAATGTCCCTTACTAGGAGGCTGCCAATTCCTGTAACTTAATAATAGTTCTGATCTGATCTGATCGATGATCATGTCACTGGATGCTTTTGACTCCTTTCCTTTATATCTCTTGATATGAGGGAGAGTTCACACCTCTTCATCATGTATGCCCTTTGGCAAGAGACACACCCTTTCACCATTAGCACCCTTTGAAAGAGTGTAACTCTTCATTACTTCTGCCCTTTGAAAGGGACACAACCTTTCACAATCAGATCTAATCAAATTTCACTTCTGATTCCCAAATTACCCCTTCTCAAAATGAGGTTCTCTTCTTCCTTTATATCCCATGTTTAAGGGAGTCACAACTTTTCCTTCAATGTCTTTTGACCATTCATTAACTTAACTGAATTTTAATTATGTTATTATATATTATAATTTAATTTATTTTTTATTCTTTTCTATTTTGATATTATTATTATTATTATTATTATTTATTATAAAATTCTATTCCAAAGTGGGGACATTACAGTCTGCCCCACTCAAGATTGCTTGTCCTCAAGCAATGATCATGGAATGTTCAAAATGATTACCAATATGAAATGGCTTTCGAAACACTCATAAAATAAAAATTTAAAATGCTGCTACTTTTTTTGTAATTTCTAGTTCTTGCACTAAGTCACCATGGAGCAAGATGTGTACCTGATTGAGATCCCGCAATAGGTTAGGAAACCATTGAAATGTATATAAACCATAATATAAATCTTTTAAAAAGGATATTAAACATAAATTCTCTATACCTAGGATCAAGAACATTAACTTAACCATAGTTATATCTAATTCCTTATTGGAACTCAACCACATGAGAGTGGGAGTAAGGAGGAACAATAAGGTGTCCAAGAGATCCTCTATCCTAGGCCCAAGAGCGGAGTGAAAACCAAGCCCTCTTGGCCTCATGGGACCACCGGTCAAACTACCATGAGGTGGTCTACCTAGTGAGGTATCCTATCACCGTTCTCCATCATCACTTCCATCTGTATCCTTCTCTTGTGATTGAAATTCCCTCAATAATCAACCATGATGGAGTTTGGAAAGATACAATAAGGTGTCTTGAACATCCTTCCCCTCTAAGTCCAAGAGCGGTGGACTCTGTCTACACCCCCTTGGCCTCATGGGACCATCGGTCAACTACCATGAGGTGGGTTACTGTTGATGTGTCTTTTGTACACGACCAAACACAGAATAAAATACCTAAAGGTACCTTATCCTCTCTTGAACAAAGTTTCCCGACTGCTGAAGATCTCGCCGAAGGATCAGTCAGAGTAACTCCAAGGTTCTAATATGTAGGTTCTCTACGTGTGATAAGCTCTTTGCGGTACGATATGACTTTGCTGGAATCACAAGGGGACTTACTTTTGACGACCTGAACGTCTGATTTGCTTTCGATATTACTGGAACGTGGAATTTCACCGGCCCATGATTTTGAAAAAAGGAAAAAAGGATAAGGGTTGGAACAGGATCTATTTCTAACGCTAAGAACGTAAGAGCAATGAATGACCTTTGATGAAATTCTAACTAAGTCTTGCTTTGACATCCTAGGATCATCTCCACAAGATTAGTGCGATCTTCTGAGGAAAGCTTTATGATGTTTAGATCACCGCTACAAGCATGGACACCGTCAGGTTGATGCATATCAATGAAGAAGCGATAATTGAAGTTAAGCTTAAGCTGAATGATTCCAGTTGACTACGCAAGGCAAGTCTGCAATCAACAAACCGCTAGTAGTATGGATATACGAATTTCACCGTTGGTCATACAAATTTCTTCCATTCACCTAATAACATGAAATCAAATTTGAGAAGTATAGAGACCATGCAAATTGTTGAATCGACCCATAGAATTCACCATTTCTTCAATGAAGTTTACAAGTCTTTTGCAACAATATCTTGGCAACAATCTTTGCCTTCTTTTTCTACTCTACTCTAACTATTTCCTACTCTCTGACTATTCACTATTAGCTAACTATTAACTATTAACTATTACAAATGAGGAGCCAGGGCTTTATATAGGGAGCCCTTTACAAACAGACGGCTCTGATTGACTTAGAACCAATGGCTAGGATTACAAGATAAAAACCCTAATTAGGGTTTGTTACAACAAACTTCCTCTAGCCAATGAGAAAATTACATTCCAAGAGCGAGGACCAATAGGAAGCCGGGGTAGGTGCCTCGAAGTTTGTGTCGTCCCTGATGAGTCAAGTACATTGAATCTGGACACGCTGAGGTGGACCAATCCGACCAGAGGAATGATGACTGGGATGCCACCTTGCTTAATGCTTGTGACTTGGTTGATCCTCCTTTGTCTTTGATATGATGAATGATGTTCTTCCTTTGCTTGACCAGGCTTCCTTATTGTCAAGTCTTCCTTCTCCAGTAGCATATCTCGCCCTAAAGTGTTGGCAAAGCCTTTCTTTGTCATCTTGTGGTAGAATGAGGTCTTGAGGCTAACTTGAACTCCTTGAACACCCCTAGTCTTCCAACGCTTCAAAGCACCTTGAGTCCTCCCTTTGTGCATGTGGAACGTCCTTGATGATGATGGACTAGAAGAGGTCGTCCTTGCCCTGGTCTTCTTCCATCTGCAAAACCAGCCAAAAGGTGATTAAGGACACATAATGAATTCATTCTAACATAGCATTTCCTACCTTAGATCATCAACAAAAAGACATTAAAATGAAGTTTGCTCAAGATTCTCCCCAGGGACAAGCCCTATAAAAATTTCGCTTTGGACCCTTTGGAAGGGTCAACGAATTTTGACAAAGTTGCTCAATCAGACCTCATTTTCAACATTACTTCACCAAGATCAAGTCATTCACCTCCAAAATTGCCAAGGAATAGGTTTTGCTCAAGGACCTAGGCAAAATATTAGACCACTTAGGAATTTCGCTCTAGACCCTTTGGAAGGGTCAGGAGCGAATTTCTTGTTTAGGCTCAAGTTCTATCACTTCTCCACTCCAAAATATCTTCTAAGGCAAGCATACACTAGTCTTCTCTCCACCAAGGCCTGGGAATCCATCTCTTGACCTTCATCATGAGCAAATTAGGTGAAATTGAGAATTTCACTCTGGACCCTTTGGAAGGGTCAGGAGCGAAATTCTTGACTTGCTTGTTTTCCTTCACCTAAGTCTACTCTTTTCACTTTTCATACCTGGACTTCCATTTTTGAATCCCACTCTCAACATGACAAAACTTGCTTGACCCTAAAAATGGCTAGAAAGGAGAATTTCGCTAAGAATCATGGCCAAGGACAGGACCTATTTAGGATTTTGCCCTGGACCCTTTGGAAGGGTCAGGAAAAAATCCTTGTCCTAGCTCAAAATCTTGGCCATTGGTGGCCACAATCCATTCCAAGGCATGCCTAGGGGTCCTTCCAAGCTCAATCTACCTTGATCCACACTTAGCTTGACACAAAAATGGAAGAAAAAGAGGTATTTGGAGAATTTCGATCTGGACCCTTTGGAAGGGTCAGGAGCGAAATTCTAGTTTTGAGCACATTTCTTCATTTTTTCAACCCCAATCCACCTCAAAAGGCAAGGACACATCAACTCACTTCCATCCACGCCATAAAAACCAAGGATTTGACCTTCTCCAAGGGAAAAATAGGTGTTTGCAAGAATTTCGCTCTGGACCCTTTGGAAGGGTCAGGAGCGAAATTCATCCTTTAGGCAAATTCTTTATATTTTAATGCCTTCAATCACCTCCCAAGGCAAGAACATACCAATTCACCTTCCCACATGCCTTAGAAACCAACACTTGGCCAAAACTAGTAAGAAAATAAGAGTTATGGGGATTTTCGCTCTGGACCCTTTGGAAGGGTCAGGAGCGAAATCCTCGTTCTTGGTTGATTTTCCACTTCATTCACCTAATTCTCCCTCAAACTTGATCAATTTCAAACTCCTTTCACCATAATCAAGGCAATCCACCATCAAACTAGCTCAAGACAAGGTCAACCTAGGGCTTAAGGCAAAAAAGAAGGTCAAATGGAGGATTTCGCTCTGGACCCTTTGGAAGGGTTAGGAGCAAAATTCTCCTTCCAGGTTGATTTCCATCATTTCATCGCCTCAAACCTCCTCTCCAAGGTAAATATGCATCCAAGTCTTCCAAACCATGCCTTAGAAGTTCCAAACTTGGTCAAGTTAATGAGCAAAATAGAGGAAATATGAATTTCGCTCTGGACCCTTTGGAAGGGTCAGGAGTGAAATCCATGTCTTAGGTCAAAATCTTCATTCCTTAATGCTTTCAATCACTTCCTGAGGCAAGAACATATCAATCTACCCCCACTATGTCCAAGGAACAAGGATGTTAGCCCAAACAAGGGAGAAAATAGTGTCTAGGGAGAATTTCGCTCTGGACCCTTTGGAAGGGTCAGGAGCGAAATTCACATTTAGGCTCAAATCTTGTTTCTCACATTTCTTCATCCAAACAAGTGTTTTGCCCTCAATAATGCTTGGGAATGAGTTAGTTCTAAGTTTGGGTCAAAGTAGAATGTCTTATGGAGAATTTCACTCTAGACCCTTTGGAAGGGTTAGGAGCGAAATTGAAATTCGCTTTGGACCCTTTGGAAGGGTCAGGAGCGAAATTTGACATTTTGGTCTCTCCGTCAGGATTCATATATGGAATATAACATTTAAGTATATATCTTTCTTCTTTCTTATACTTTAAGTTATATTCCATATATACTGTCAGGATGTTTGAGAGTGGTTTCGGACCTAAAGGAGTTATAATGCAAAATCTAGTTTTTGGAGGATTTTTCAATTTTCCAGACTTAGTCAAATTTCAAGATCAGGATGACATTCCAGACTTAGCCAAATTTCAAGACATTTGAAGATCAGGATGACATTCCAGACTTCATCACTCACCAATTTGACCTAACTCAGATCTTCAAAGATGATATTCACTCACCAAGCTTCATTGACCTCCTCAAACTCAAACAAGACACAATTAGCAACGAGAGCAAAACTTTGTCCTAAGGAAGACTTTCAAAGATGACCCTAACCCAGAGAATCCACTGACTCACCTTTAGCTAAAACAGAACCTGCTCTCTTAGTGATCCCTCTAGCAACACTCAGCATGCAAAGGCTAATAGACAAAACCCTAAAAGACCTAGAAACAAAACACCAGAAAGCAAAAAAAGTAGGGGTCCCCATTTGCAATGGGGTGATGTGTGAATACGTCACAACAGTTACCTAGAGGAGGACCTCATCACCGTTCTCCCTTCTTGTACTTCCTTATATTACTACCACGGCAGTTTGCTCAACATATGCGTCATAGGGTATTCTTCATACAAATGATAATATGAATTACATATACATTTCATAATTTTGTAATTTTAAGACAAGTTTTCTCTCATCCTTGTCTCGCATCACTTCTTAAATGGTTTGCACAATATCACAGATATCACTTAATCTTAAGAACTTATGATTAGAAGCATGACACACATCGATGACCTCAAATACAATGTTCCTAAATAAAAATGTCTAGAGTAATCATAGACACTCATGGAGCAAACAAAAACATCAAATATGAATCAAACACGGAGCATACACTTGAAAACACGAAGCATACACATGGATATCTACAAACACGGATCATACATGTGACTACACATATTGTTAGATCATTTTTCCTTAACTAGAATGATTTGTTGATTTTCATCTTTAGATTCTTTACCCTGCAGGATGGCAAGATCATTGCTCCGATACCATTGTAATGTCCCTTACTAGGAGGCTGCCAATTCCTGTAACTTAATAATAGTTCTGATCCGATCTGATCGATGATCATGTCACTGGATGCTTTTGACTCCTTTCCTTTATATCTCTCGATGTGAGGGAGAGGTCAAACCTCTTCATCATGTATGCCCTTTGGCAAGAGAGACACCCTTTCACCATTAGCACCCTTTGAAAGAGTGCAACTCTTCATTACTTCTGCCCTTTGAAAGCGACACAACCTTTCACAATCAGATCTGCACTTCTTATTTAAATCAGATTTGCACTTTTGATTCCCAAATTACCCCTTCTCAAAATGAGGTTCTCTTCTCCCTTTTATATCCCATGTTTGAGGGAGTCACAACTTTTCCTTCCATGTCTTTTGACCACTCATTAACTTAATTATATTTTAATTATATTATTATTTATTTTTATTTTTATTTTATTTTTTATTCTTTTCTATTTTAATATAACTATTATTATTTATTATAAAATTCTATTCCAAAGTGGGGACATTACAGGAACCTAGGCATCAAGTTGATGAAATTTACAAAGGCAAGGAAAGGCATATGTGTGTGTGTGTGTGCGTCCTGGCGAGTCCTGGCGAGTCTATATATGTGTGTGTGTGTGTGTGTGTATGTATATGTGTGTGTGTGTGTGTATTTACATGTATATATGTGTATATATATATATATACATGTATATATGTGTATATATATATATACATGTATATATGTGTATATATATATATATACACTTATTATTTATAAATTTATTCATAAGTTTTAATTATTAAATAATATATAAAATAACATTAAAAATATATAATACATGATATAATAAATATTATGGGGGTACTCTAGCAGTTGGTAGTATGGAGGCCGCGTTTAGTCTTAGGTCAAGAAAAAGGCAAATATCATTCATGGGGGAAATAACTGAACTGCAAATGGAGAATATCTTGAAATTTGATGATCCAATGTTTTATTAGATGATCAAAATGCTACTCGGGTAGGGATTTATGAAGGCGGAGCACAAGTACCACTCCAATGTGGACATATTGTCCATGGTGCTTGCCCAATGTTTGGAGCTGGGAACGAAGGAAGAAGCTTGGTGGGTTATGGAATCTTGTGTGCAAACGGAATGGTGTCTAGGTCTTGGTGCCTTCATAACTATGGCGAGGCCAGGTGAGGATTTTATAGCAAGAGGAGGCAGATGGGTATAGGTCGTTGAATACACAGCTCCACTTCGGCCATTCATGATTTGGTGCTCTACAGAAAACAAAGGCAACTAGCAAGAAGAGGGGGCAATCGGATTCGATTCATCAAAGAGTATATCTAGGACCAGGAAAAGGACAAGCGAGCCAAGGAGGAAGGAGGCCCAAAACAGAAATGCAAGAAGATCAAATTTTCACAAGAGGATTACTGGGTTTCGCAGCCAAATAAGGATTAAGTGGCTAGTTGATTAGGTTTTGAATGATTGTTTATTTTTTATATCTAAGTAGTATTGTAATGTTTATATGGTATTTGCAATGACTTTATTAGTCCTAATTTAGTGATGGATATTTGAGGGGTGACTAACTAATATTGAAAGCAATTATGCATATATGGTATATCGGTAGATGATATAGGTTTTGATGGTGCTTAAGTGAATTAACTTTTTTGGATAATTAATATAATATATATCAACTTACTAATCAAAAAATATATAATAAATATTATATATATTAAAATATAAAAAATATTCGGCCTGTTAATGGGACTACTCGAGTTAATCTAGGAATGGAGGAGAGAAAAGTGGAATGGTCTAGAACACCAAAAGGGTGGGTCAAAATCAATTTTGATGGTACGTTGAATGGCAACCCTAGCCCTTCGGGTGTTGGGTGGGTGGTGTGGGATTGGAAGGGTAACATTTTGGCATTTGGAGCTAACAAATTATCTGATGGTACAAATAACAAAACTGAAGTTCAAGCAGCCATTAAAGCTATCGAAGCAAGGAAAAAACTGGGTTTTTCAAGAATTCAACTTGAAGAGGATTCATTAATCATTATTAATGCCATTAAAAAAGGGCAATTAAATGCATGGCATTTGAATAAATTTGTAGTGATTGCCAAACAATTCCTCTTTTGAAGATTTTCAAATCTCACATGTAGTACGATTTGGGAATGCGGTGGTAGATGCCCTATCCAAATGGGCAACCTCATTTAATGCGGAGGGTGGCGAGTATGTTTTTGAATATTATCGAGATCTTGCTCTCGATGTGTGGCAGTAATCGTACGTCGTCGTTTTAGGGGTGCAATAAATTCGCAATAAAGATGGAAGGTGGTGGGAGGTGATTTCAAAGGGACCAAATGTTAAATGGAAATGAATGCGTATAAAATTTTTGAGGGTGACAACTAAAACTGTGAGCACAGAATGGAGGCAACCTTCTCGCTATATACATCAAGACAACAACTTGCATTTCTAGGGAGGATCTCTACAAAGCGACTCAAATCAATTTTCAAATTTGAGGATCAAGATTTATTGAAAGCCCTTAGAGACTCTTCTGGGAAAGGTGTTCATGCAAACACAACACAGGTATCACACGAATGCGAACATTGTGTCCATGGTGGTGGCATGGAGTATAGAGATAGGGAGGAAAGAGGGCATTGAGAGGGTGATGAAGGCATGCATGGGGGAGGATTGGTTCTATGGTCTTTAACCCGTGTTTGTGAGGGTTATTCCAAGTATAAGCTTTGACCTCAAAGATGAGGAGGCAATGGAAGAAGAGGGAATTTGTCCATCGATGCCATTCATCAGATGACAAATTGGCAAGGATAAAGATTTGAGGCGGGCAGAATCGGTGGTTGGGCGGAAATTAATGGTGGAGTTTCTTTGTGCAAAAGAATTAGAGGTGGTTGGCAAGCAAAGGCGAGGAAAGCAAGTGGCGTGTTCATTGAGTGGGGAAGTTGAGTAGTGGCCAGCGGGAGGTAATTTTTCCCTGGAAGACCACTAGATGAATGGCCCCATGGGGGACAATGGGGTTTGAATATTTTGGTTTTAAGGGATGTCAAATTTTGAGTAAATTTTGTAAATTGTTCAATTTTATATCAATTTAGAATCATTTTGAGCGTTGTTTGTAAGGGCAATGTATATGGTCTTTTTTGTATGTAATTAGCGATGGTGTATGTCTGATAGTGGGTATCGGGGTTAGGGTTTCATGGCAGATGGTAACTCAAGGAGGGTACTGGTCTTTTTTGATAACGGACCAGTCAATTTTGATGGCAATGTAAAATTTTGTAAACTTTTTTGATTTCAAATATTAATAAAAGATCAATATTACTAACAAAAAAATATATATGTATAATAAATATTATATATATAAATATAATATATTTTAGACACAATAAGGGTACTCTCAACTTGGGCAGATCTATATGGTGGAATATTCTGCATAATGGGAAGCAACTGGCTTGCCTTCAAGGGTGTGCTGCCTTGAAATGGCACAACTTGGGCCTTGTTACTTTTGAACACATCTTGAAAGACGGTTCTCTGATTTCTTGGGATGCTCTTAGTTCGGCTTTCAACCTCCCCATCTCCCAAGCCAGAACCTACAATGTCATCAAGACTACACTGGACCCCATCCTCTCCTCATCTTCCCCTCCTTCGCTCTCCCCTATTTCTTCCCTTTGTTGGGTTGACAGCTCTCCCCTCCCTCTAATGAAAGCCAAACTTGTCTAATCTTCCCTTGCTGATTCCGAAGATATCCTAACTCATCTCAATAATGTTTGGAACCTCACCTGGGATTCTAAAAAGTGGCATTCTGCTCTCATGAGATTCTGGTCTGCTCCGCCTGAAACAAAAAAGAAGTTCTTTGCCTAGAAACTTCTGCTTCGCAAGCTCCCTCTTAAAGACAATAATGGCAACCCCCTATTGTGTAAATTGTGTCGTCTCCCTGAATTTGTGCTACATATCTTTTTTGAGTGTCATTTCGCCAAAGAGGTGTGGAAATTGTTTGGTCTTTCAATGGATACTAAATGTCTTACCATTGATGAGGTGGTCCTTGGTTATATTAAAGGTGGCAAGAAATGTGCTAATATCTTTTGGTCTGTTCTCTCCTTGGAAATTCTTTGGATCATTTGGAAAACTAGGAATGATGATGTGTTTATTGGTAAGGGTAGATACCTCACTGAGTCTCTTAGGAGACTCATTCTTTACCTTGTTGCTATGCAGGTCACAATGGTTCTCCACCTTGATGAGGGCAAATTTGACAGATGGTTGAACGATGGTGCAACATGTCTTCATCAGGGAGCTATCTCATGGGTTTACCTGGGACCGAATGGGAAGTAATAAGACACACTTTGAGCAGGCATTAATGAAATTTATGCAGGAGATGGAGGCAAGACAGCAGAGAGAGGACTTCACTCAGATGGAACTGGAAGGACTGCCTACCCACCCTTTTAGAGACTAGTTCATCGAGGGACATGTACAGGTGTGGTGCGAGGGTGAATTGGGATGGACTGTGTGGCTCCCCCCTCTGGGAGATAATACTAATCCCAACTCCTCCTTCCTTTTTAGCTAGTTGATAACCTGTTCCTTTTATGATATACTGCTAATATGGGACCCCCAATGCTGTATTTTTGTAAACTTTGGGATATATTCTGTATTATTTCCTATGCTTCATCCGTAACCTGTATGTAATGGACATATGATATGGGTTGTGGGTTTTCCAGCCATGGTTTTTTGATACTGTGAGTCCTATCTGATAGATGGTTGTGGGTTTTCTAGCCAGGACTTTTGAATATTGTAATGTTGTTCTATGATACTTAATACAAAACATAGCTATGAAATTTTATTTATAAATATTTATATTAATATTATTAAATTTCCACAATCCATGCTAATAAATCTGGTAACTTCTGGATTTGATTGTGTTGCCTTTTTTTATCATCAACATTTCGGATCACACTCTGTGATCCATCATCAGGATGTAAAGAATTGCCAGGATATGAAAGATAGCAAATTGCAGACTTAGAAGGGTCAAAGGGTTAAGTCTGCAATTTGCTATCTTTCATATCCTAGCAATTCTTTACATCCTAATGATGGATCACAAAGTGTCATCCGAAACGTTGATGATAAAAAAAGACAACACAATCAAATCCAGAAGTTATCAAATTTATATTTATATTACTAAAATAATAACTAATACATATAAGCATATTGTACTTAATTAAGTAAATAAATAAAACATAATATAAATAGGTAATATAAAACATGATATAATAAATAATATTAAAAACATAATAGACAATAACATATTAAAAATAATAAATGTGAGGACCTTGCAGTTGGAGTCATTGGTATTGAAGCGAAACAAGAGGACGTGAGAGAAAGAGACAGTGGAGCAAATGGATTCAAACAATGCCCACTCCCTTTGCTCTGTGGTCTACCTACAAAACTAAACTAGAGATGAGAGATAAACGGATGGAAGAAACGCAAGATACACATAAGGGAAAAACATAGATAAACAAAGGAAAAAAAAGCCAAACAAGCCTTAAATAAAGTTTTGTTAAATATATTTTAATTAAATGAATATTCGACGAATTTCAACAATTTTTTTGCACAATTTTGAAGTTCACCGAATTTCAAACTTCATAGCCAAAATTCGGTGAACCCTATGACATGGACCAGATTTGCATGGGAAGACCATTAGGGCAAAAAAGCCGCACTCAAAAATAGAGAGCTCAATTGTATTGCCAAAAACAAAGGGTTACAATACAATGCACATAGCCAATGCTCTACAAGAGTAAATAAAACAACTAAGAATTCTCGAGCGATTTTGGTAGCGTAACAATGTCTTAGAAAATATCCAACTTGTCATACAGAATACACTAAAGCCCTCACATGAAATGCTAAATTTGGCTAAGACATGAATATTTCCTTTGATGGCCTAGTAGAGAAAGCAAGGCATAGACAGCACTTCCTTTGCCCTCCTAAGCTTTCGACCTGCCTCTCCCAACACTGCCCGTGGGTGCTCAAGCTCAATCACTCCCATTTCCATCTCACTCCTTCATCCCATTGGCCCCACCATCTTCGCTTCCTTCCACTTCCACTTCCCAACTCCATTTCCTTTCACCATTCCTCCCTTCCTTTCATTTCCTACCTTTCTTACCCTTCACCTATCCTCACCACTCCATTTACTCTCATCCCCTCCTACCTTCCATCTTCCCCCCACTTCCTACATTTCTTCTACCTCCCATTTCCTACATCCTCTAGCCCACCTTCCTTGCTACACTTTCTTAACCCAATCCTATCCTAGCCTACACCCTACACCCCCCTACTTGCCACGATACCCTTTATCCCTTATAACTCCCTATCTCCCAACACCTCCTTTATCACCTTCCCTTAGCACTTAGCCTACCCTCGCAACTCTTATCCTACCCCCACATTCCTTCCATCCTACCCCCGTGGCTTTTCCTTACCACATCTCCTCATCCTTTCATGCCACGGCATCCCCTCAAACTCTTTCCCTTCCACTGCATTTCCTTTACTCCCTTCCCACTAACATGGCATGCTTGGGCCCCACCAAAATTTGGAATGGAGTGAAAGTTTTTAAAGGGCATTACAATGCCACATCATAGAGGCCAGCCTTTCCTTTGACTGTTCAAGAAAAGTAACTTAAGACTTGCACTTTCAGCTGGACCTCAAAACACCAGCTATTTCCTTTGATGCTTCCAAAGCACTATGAATCATTTCCTTTGCTCCCTTGAAAGAGCGACTTAAGAGATGGAAGACTTCCTTTGACCATCCAAATGTACGCATTAAGGATTTGTTTATTTCCTTTGCTATCCCAAATGTGCGCATTAAGGATTTGTTTATTTCCTTTGCCATGTTGAATGTGTGCCTTAGGCCTTGAGGCTTAGTCATTGCTATGTCAAATCAGCACCTTAAGGAATTGCACTCAGCCTTTGCCTCCTTAGATCCATGCCTTAAGGAAATATGTTTGAATGGGACCCACGATTTAAAGAAAGAAAAACGTTCGATTTAAATGTGAATTTAGATAAAACCAAGTCGGCCTCTAAGTCTTATTGCAAAACATTTAATGAGCTCGGCCTTGTGATGAGTTACCACACCCATTCGATGGCCTATAAAGGGAAGTTTGATCATTTTATTTGATCAAACTAAACTGATTTTTCATTGAAGGCAGCGATCCTTTGTTTCATACAGTGAATTCATCCTTAAGCAAGGCAATCTTAATCAAAGACAAAGCAAAGTCATTAGAGTGATCTGAATTGATCATCTTTCACAATGTGTCTTCAAGGACAGCGATTTTAATTCTGATCAAACAGTGCCAAGGTCATCATGGCAAATAGCATCAAGTGTTTATACTTTGGCATGTGTTGGAGGAGCCAACAACATACCATCAATCGTTGTGGGAGTACCAATACAAGACTTAGAATTTTGAGTGCATACAATTTTAAGTGTCATGGAGCCTTAGAAGAAGTAGATTGCAAGGAAGAGCAATGTCTCACTAATCTACCCCCTCTACACATGAATCAACAATGTCTTAAGGGTGCCTAATGCCTCCAACATCTTAGGCTCAGGATTTGTTTTGCAGTCGACTAAGCTTCAAAATTGTAGTTTTACCATCCACTAAAGCAGAGTACAAACCAAATTGCAATACAATGTAAGTTGTGCAGATGATGGTTACACCAAGTTTTGAGTGATCTTCAACTTCCTCGAATTACACTGACTCCACTTTTCTATAACAATCAAGGATCCTAAAGCTAATGAAGAACCCAATTTATCACATTCTCAATAAGCTCATTCAGGTTCATCACTACATTAGGCAATTAATTGACATTGATAGCATTTCTCTCCAACACCATGAATCTCAAGAAAGGACTCTTAGTTCTAATCTCATTGCTCAATTCTGGAACAAAATTAGAGTTGTTTCTAATTTAGTAATTAAGTGGGGATATTAGATATGATATAATGATAGATTATACTTTGTATTTGGGCATTTATTGCTTATCTTAATTGTGTTATAATGCCGCATTAGTTATGTCCAAAAGGTATTTTATACAATGTAAGTTAGAACCACCAATGTAACTTCCCTGTACAATAACAAATGCAAGCATACACACATTGCAGTGTGTGCCATACAATAGTCTGAAACTTGGTAAATTCATTCTTCTAGATACAAAGATCTTCACAAAATGCATGCACGAATTGCATAATGAGGTAAAAGAAAGATTGTGGCATAGTACTTAAAATATAATAAGCCCAAGAGAGCAAGGAGGGAATAGGCATTTGTTGAAACCAAATCAGTGTTAGCACATATGAGGAAGGAAAGGTTACAAAGAGAAACTTACATGTTAAAGTACAAGAAAGAGTGTCTTTGCATGATTTTGAGATACTTTTTCAAGCAATTCCTACAAGGTAAAAGTTCCCCAAAGGGTTATATATTTCACCCATTTTCATTGTCTCAAATTTGCATTCCTATCAACAAAATAGGAAGTTGAAACTGATAAGGAACAACTCACAAATTGGAGGATTTAATTCCTAAAAGGAAACAAGAAAAGGTTAAAACAGATTGGAAGAGCCATTATTATAAGAAATTTTCACTCCATTGGAAAGAAAGGGGGGATCTAAAGAAGATTCATGGATTTCAGAAGTAATGCTTGGCTGAACTGCTCAGCCATGCATATCCTTTTGCCCATACAATATGTGAGAATCGTGCTTGCAATCAAATTTCTGGTGTAATTTGATAAAGGACCGTCTATTTACTACCATGTAATCCTACATTTTAGGTGTCACAACTATATGGGTTGATCTGTTCCCCTTCCCTTCACATTTTACAATTTTCTTTTTGCTCGACAATTCTTATACAGAAGGCAGATTTCAATAGATTTTAAGGGCCTTTCCCACCCCTCAAGAGAAAATTAGCACATTTTTGCAGCTAATGCATGTTTATGCAGCTCAATTAACATTTCTACCAGGGGTCAACAGAGACAAAAGATCCCTCTACCATCTCCAGCTCTTGGTCCCCAACATGGGGGTGTTGAATGCCCTATCATTTCCAAGATGTGATGTCCCCATTTTTCGCATTATTGTTCCATGAGCTTTTGGCTAGTTTCCAAGTTTTTCTGTAAGCTTTTGGCGTTGCTAGGGAGAACTCCAAACTTCTTAGAGGATGTAGGTTCAATATTTCTTGGTCTTTGTTGGTGGCTTTGAGCTTAGATTGTGTTCTGGACTGCACTGATGCTTTTAGAAGCATTTTCGAACTCCCAAGGTGTTCTCCAAACTTCTTGGAGAGTGCCTATTTTTAGTAAGTCTTTGGGTCAGCACCAATCTTCATCCCACTGCCTCAGTTTTTTCCTGGCATGTTCAGATTTAGTTTCTGATGCCTCAGCAATGCTTTCCGCAACTCGGACAGGAGTATTTAAAACATATTAATATTGTATTATTTTACTTTAGTGCAATATTTTTATAGTTATGTTATGTTCGCCTAAAGTGGACAGCAACATGCACTAAAGTTCTAACGTTAAAGTTGTATTATTTCACTTTAGTGTTATATTTTTATAGTTATGGTATGCTCCCCTAAAGTGGACAGCTATGAGAAGGGGGCTAACTCATGAGACATTTTAATATTTTGAAAAGTATTATTTTAAATTTCAAATTGGATTATTTTTCCTCCAAAGTTCTAAAAGGAGGTCTAAGACTCCCATGTGGTATGCTGAAGTTTTCAAGTTGTATTATTTCACTTTAGTGTTATATTTTTATAGTTATGGTATGCTCCCCTAAAGTGGACAGCTATGAGAAGGGGGCTAACTCATGAGACATTTTAATATTTTGAAAAGTATTATTTTAAATTTCAAATTGGATTATTTTTCCTCCAAAGTTCTAAAAGGAGGTCTAAGACTCCCATGTGGTATGCTGAAGTTTACATGTAACAAAATGTTGCTGGATTGAAACTGCAAGTTCTTTCCAGGATCGATTGAGGATGGAAAACCTCATTTGGTTACTTGTTTTTGATCCAAAAGACAATCCCTAGCTTGTTGGAGTGATTCTACACAGAAGTCACCATTGGTTTCACTGTTACTTCACATTGTTTGTAGATTCAAGGTTTCAGAAAATTAAGATTCAAAGTTTTTTTATTGCAGATTTGGGGTTTGTTTTTCTCAGAGGTTTTGGAGTATTTTCATTGTATTTCCAGACTTGTGTTGGCCGTACAGATTGGAAGACTAACCCATGCCCTAGCTTTACATACAATGCATATTTGTTAAAAAAGGGGGTTGAAAGGGCTCAAAATTTATGGTGATTACTTTTGAGGTCTTTCTCAACCCTTGCCAACCACATTGGAAGTGAAATTGACTTGCTAGCAAGCAGGCACAAATTCCTAGAGAGGCCGTACCATTGCACCACGCCATACAAGCTACCAGGAGCTGGGTGTGAGACATTTCCAGCCTGGGCACTTAACTTTTGAGGTTGTTTCAGGGCTGTAAGGGGGTGTACTGACCTAGGATGGTTATTTATGGCAGTTTGGAGTTGTTCTTGTTGGTTTTTGATGCCCAAAATTAGTGCTGTACAGTCCCAGGTGTGACTGAAGTTTACAACAGACCTATGTTTATGCCTTTCCTGGCGATTGGGGTTGTTGGATGTTGCTAGGTTTAAGTGGTGCAACATCAATCTCCTGTTATAACTATCCTGTAGAAGCCTATTTTCAGTGTATTCTGACCTGTTCCAGACTATTTCCACTCAACATATGAGTCTAGGAGTTGATTAAAGAAGTTTGGAGTGGATTTGGATGCCGTTGAGGACCATTGTGAGGCCATACAACACCCTTTACCTGCTGCAACAGGGAAATTTAGACCTGTACCATGTCTGTTAATTATATCTAGTTTGATGCTTTGTGATTTCAGTGAGTTTGGTGTGTGTGGGAGTTGTATTTCTTGGTGTTGTCCTGGCAGGGTTTGACTTTGGTGAACTTGAATTGGAAACTAGCTGGAGGAATATACTTGCTGCCCTGCCTGTTACAGAGTGTCCACTGTCCATTTGCAGACCTGCAACACTCAACTTCACCATATATTTCAAGGTATTTTCTGCTGTACTCAGTTTGGAAGCTACGTATGCTAAATTGGTGTTGATTCAATGATGCTTGTGCCATTGTATTGCCCAGATCTGTAATCAACATTGTTGAATAACTTAATCAGCAGTTTATTGTCACCATTTTCATTTATTGGCTTGTCTATGTTGATGTCTCATATTAGCAAAGTCATATGCACTTTGAATATATATATCAGAACTTTATGTCAGCAAAGTACCACTATTTGCATGCTAGCATTGGATCTTCATTGGGTGAACATTGAAAAAAAAAATTAGGATGATTATTACACAAGATAGCCAAGGGGACTTCCCAGCATCCCTCAACTATCCAAAGGACATCACGGCACCCACAACAGCTCAAAAAATGTTAAGTCAAAAAGAATTTTAAAACATTCTATCTTTGGCATCAATGTTGCTATACCAAAGCAAGAACGTCAAGAAGATGCCATAGCTGCTTAAAAGCAAGGAGAAAATTATTTTACATGAAACAACTAATGAAATTGGAGGACCTGTTGAACGGAAAGCAAACTTGTGAGATCATCTTACTGGTTATCAAAGGTTTTTTTTTGAATGCCAGCTAAAAGTCTTATTCTAAATGAAGGTTGAGTTAACATTTAACTACTTAAGCATGAGAAGCTGTCCAAAAGTGTCAAGAAGAGATCCTTATCCTATGTTTTACAGAGAAAATACATTAAACTGCTCCAACATATTTTTTGTTTAAAAATGTCTTCAATGTGTCTACAATACTAGACAAACTTAGAACAAGTGATTTAAATTCACTGGCACTGAATCTGTTTCAGACTGGCCTTGTCTGGGCTCATGTTTATATTTTTAGCAAATATATTAAAATGTTTGTGTTTTAAGTTTTAGCCTCTTTAGTTAATCTATGTTACATGCTTGGTATTTTTAATTTATTTGTATTTTAAGAAATCAAGTATTAATTTTTATATATTATTCTAACCACCATCGCCAAACTCTGGAAAAAAAAAATCGCCATCCTTGGAACTTGTCCCCCATCTTTGAAACCAGGAAAAACATTGGTTTACAAAATCTTCAATTCTTGCCCTGGAAATTGTGCAGGTATCCTGATGACCTACAGGTTGTGGTCTTCAAAATACATGCCATTGATTCAAGCCCAAGTATCCCTCAAGTGAGTTCACAACTTATCTCCACAAAGTTGCACGGTTCCTAGCATCCATCCTTAGATTTGCAACTTGCTTATATACAAGGCAGTAACCTGCAAACTGTGCAAGAAGTACAATTTTCATCTTGTGTCACACAAAATCCTCATCCCAATAATGTTGACTGAGTAATTGTCAGTCATAATCAACCTTTTACAAGCTTGTAACACACTCAAATCTGGAGCTTTGGTAATAAAAGTGCCTCTTAAGTCATTGGATCCTTTAGATCAATGACTTGGTAGAGTGAAATGATAATTAATGGTTTAAGATGCCAAAAAGTGAAGAACAAAACAGATAAGATTCAAGAATGATGTGCCACTGGGTTTGCAGCAGCTTTCACAATGTTTCTGAACTGATCTTGTAAATGTGTCTCTGGCATGCTGAGTTAGCGATCCGAACTCCATTACACCATCATGTATGTGTTCTTGGTAATGGATACTTGCAAATAGAGGAACATGGACAAGGAGGGGCAGTCTAATACAAAAAGGAGAGCTAGTTAGAGAGATTGATCTGGGGAGAGGAAAAATAAGCCAGAAGAGCATAGGAAGTTCAGGGATCAAATTAGATAATTCAGTTTGAACTGAATAGAAATGTGGAGCATTTTTTGTTGATAAACATGTCTTGTATTTTTTTCTGAGACAAACAAATTGAAGCTTGTTTGCGTGTTTTATTGTGTGTCTTGTTTTTTTTTTGTAAGGCAAACAAATTAAGGCTTGTCTGTGTGTTTTATTGTGCCTTCCATTGAATTTACTGGTATTGGTTGTGTGGTTAATAACTGTTTGTTTGACCCATGACTACATCATCATTTTCAAAATGGGTCACAGATATATTGCAATTGAAATAGAAAACAAGAGCATATCCCTTACACATGCTGCAAGAAAGATTTTCTATATTGCTGCAAACTGTAATTAAATATTCAATATTCCAATATCAGATAAACAGAATTATGAATAGGGAAATATAATACTAATAATAGTATAAGGCGACTCAAGCTTAATCATTGATAAGCCTTGTATTTATATAAGGTTCAAAAGTTTTCTTATCTTCATTAACAGATAAGCAGAATCATAAATAGGGGGAAAATAGTCCAAGGTACCTCAAGCATAATCATCAATAAACCTTGTATTTATATAAGGTCAAAGAGTTTTTAAGATCTTTGACAAATGACCCGTTCATGGGTTCTCAAGGGTTCATCCTTTGTGTGGGGTGCATAGGCAAAAGGAGGAAGTGTGGTCTAATCCGGAGCAGGGGTGGTTAAAATAAGTTTTGATGGGCCATCTAGAGGCAACCCAGGTATCTCAGGGGCGGGATGTGTTGCTCGTGATGAGGAAGGGATAATTCTTTTAAAGGGAGCGCGGAGGCTACAGGACGGGACTAATAATGAAGCAGAGGTGCAGGCCGCCTTATTAGCAGTCGAATTGGCCGCTAACATGAATGTCCCGAAGGTGCATTTGGAAGGAGATTTCAAGGTAGTGGTGGACACAATTATGAAAGGTGTATCCCTGAGTTGGAAATTTAATAGATTCATAGCACTGATCTGTTCAAAATTAAATAACATCCAAGATTTTCGCATATCTCATATTAGAAGGGGTGGGAATGTGATAGCGGATGTGTTATCAAACGTGGCCTGCACTTTGGACAAGTGTGTGACGAGGTGGTGTGGAAGAGATGACGCCATAATACAATGGCAGGCTTAAATGATCTGTACCGGCTTATACTTATGAGCAAAGATGAAGTGTGTGAGAAGGAGGTTTATTTCTTTGCCCGAGACATTAGGCTGGCTCAGTTGATATCGGCAATTAATGCCAAATTTCTCTGCAGTGGTGGCAGAGGCTGGGACGAACTCATTAATAGAAGTAATGGGAATGAGTGTCTATTCAATGCATCTGGTGGGAGTTTTTTGTGGTCCGCGAAAGTAGATTATTGACAGAGTGAGGCTGGTTTTGTGTTTGGCAAGTGCAATGGAGGCCAACTTCACGCTGAAAGCCACCAAATTGTTGATAGCATTCTTGGGGCCGGTTTCAGAGAGACACTTGAAGAGCATGTTCTGCTCGAAGGAACCATTGTTTCTGAAGAGTGTGCAGTTGGTTTGGGGGGAAGATGTGAAGGTAATTGGCCACAAATATCGGACAAGGGTGGATACTTACTCCCTTATTATGGCGTGGGGGCTCGAATTGGACTCTTCAAGTGCGGAAGTTCGCAGGGTAATGCAGACAATTGTGCCACTAGAATATCTGAACAATTTGGAGTCACTGCTGGAGTGGGCGGTACCAGGACGGGGGTTTGATGTCCCTGATCATATTCTGGAGCACCACCAAGATCTATGGGATAGATATATTCCTTTCCTAAGACGGCAGGAAGCGGTGAAGGCCAGGTTTAGAGAGACAGTGAGAAGGGGGTGGGAGGCACTAAAAATGTACATGCAGATTATGGAACTGGAAGATATTATAAGGCAGGCCCGTGAGGGAGCAGGGGATGTGGAAGCGAGTGGGAGAAGGCTACGCCCAAGAACCAGACGCATGCCTGTGGAGATGGCGAAGGTTAACGCGCCTCTGGCAATTCTACCGGGTAGTGCTGGTTAATTTGTTTTTGGTTGCTCGCCTCTGTTCAATTGAGGCTTTTATTTCTGCTCATTAGACTTAAACTTTTAATTTAGATCCCGTATATGTATTGATTGTATGATAAGCGGGTGGATACAGTAGGAATTTTGGGTGGGTCTGCAATTCTGTGTTCGGGTAGTGGTTTGTTTGAAACAGTGGTATGGTGGGAAGGTGGTTGGGTGTTTTTTGACCTAAGATGTTTCCTTTTGAAGATGTACTACTTTATTTTATATTAATAAATTAAACATTATCGATCAAAAAAAAAAGATCTCTGACAAACAGAAATAACCTCATCTAAAGATGCAAAAAACCTAAACCACAAACAAAAATAATATTTGAGTTGATTTGAAAAATCTGTTGATCAGACCAAAGAAATTCAAGAGAGAATGTCACTAGAGAACAGTTAAAAAGCATGGTCTTTAATCTTGGTATGACGGAAAGCATCTTAAACATAGATTGCAAAATTATTGATCTTCATAAGATAAGAACCTTCAGTTTTGACAGCAAGAGTCTTATAAATAAATAGACAATGAGTTAAAAATTGTTTTCTGATCCTTGCAAGACCATTGCAAAGTAAAGAAGCTTTAAATTGACACGTAGCATAGTTACAAGGCTCACTGGAAACTCACCAAACACAGTGAGTCCCCAGGCAAGCAGCATGAAATGAGTCCCAGGGTCTCAGACTTAGGTCCAGCCAAGTCTGCTCAGACTCAGCTGTCCAAACAAAAGCAGAAAAGTTGGCAAAAACAGAAAGAGTTAAACTTAAAACCTTCAAAAGGAACTACATCACTTCTAAATGCTATTCATTTCATTTGAAAGGACAAACAAGGAGAAAACAAGTGCTTTTGAAGCTAAAATACAATCTATTAAAGTAAAGACCAGCAAACATAGTTAGGCCTAATTACTGCGCTGGCTTCGATACTCACATTTTTCGAAGGGTTTGGAGTCTGAACTCCTGAAGTTTTGGATTAAAGCAATAGAATTATGAAGAGTGGCATGCAACACAAAGGCCCGCGTGGCCTCAAAAGCCTTAATTTGCACTTAGTGCTGAGGCTCCAGCCCTTCACCCTACCCTATATTGCGATAGGGAGTGCAAAAGGGGCACTAACCCCAGACCCTGCTAGGGGTTGCTGCCACCACACCCTACCTTCAGTTTTAAAAGGCAAAATGTAAAATCATTTTGAGCCATGCCAGAATAAAAAGCAATTTTTTTAATTTTCTCGAGTATTTCTGACTTCTCAAGTAATTGTATTTACATTTATGCTTTCAATTTGCCAAGTCAATCACAATCAAAAGTAATGCTACTCTGATGTAGCAGCATTGCAAACTTGTCTTAACTCCATGTTGTGATATTTATTTTTATGTTGTGATATTTTTAATGTTGTAAATATCACAATCCACAAGTTTTATATACCTCAAACACTTGAGAATATTTATATATTTAAAAATGTTGTTTCCTTCAACTCAAATCTGCTTTTGTACTCATCTAGTTGATGTATACTTGTGTATCTGATCAAAGTAGCTTCTAATTGATAAGCTCAGTAAGTCTTTAAAGTTGATTTATTGGAGGGTGAATAATAAAAGCTTTAAATCCTAAAATCTCTATGCTTCATGGTTTTTCAATTTGCAGAGTGTGAGTGATAAGTCCAAGTCAGAGTTAAAAATCTGTTGAGTCTGAGTCTTGTAACCATGCCTCATAGTGAATTAGGATATATTTTACAATGTTCTCTGTAAGATTCCCAATGTATCTGAGCCAATTTTCAAACTTTCCCTTCTCGGAATTTTGTCAAACAGTTGGCTTGCATACTTGAATATAGAATTTTGAAGTTGCAAAAAAAAATGTTGTTCATCTTTTTTTTTCACTTGTCTCATACAAACTGTATGTGATAAGACTCCAAGAATGTACAGCAGTAGCTAGACTAGGAACCGAATGTAAAGTAGTAGCAGCCATATTGAAGACTCCCACAATTCTTACCAGAATCATCAATCTTTCCCAGACATAGTAAAATATACAACAGTACCCAACAAAAGTAATGCCTGAGTATTTACCACGAACAAGATGTATGTGAAATCAACACTCAGGAGCAACCTACGATAATATATGTGCCACCTTTATTGATACGTGAAGTATTAAAATCACCCCAGCTTTGTATTTCCCGGTCTCCTCAATCCATTCACACCTTAGGAAAGTTTATTATGACCATACATACAGCAGACGCCTTCAATAAATAATTATCTTGACTTAACACCATAACCGGCAATAATAGAAGCGCCGACTTTCTTATCTATAATTTTTTCTTCATTTTATCAATCATGGAATATGTGGGAGTAAAGAGCATTCATACATTAAAACTCGTCTTCATAATCTGAATGATCAGTCAAACTTCTGGCAGAGTAATGAATATTAGTTGGTGTTGTGAAAAGAAGAAATAAGAGTAGTGGCTAGGTTTGGCATTCAAATGCCAAAAGTTAACGACTTGTGCTTGGAACAGAGCAATGCAATTTCAATGATTGCATCGGCTAATATTCCACGCACCACCCGCACGAGATAATAAACAATAACAATATTCCCATTGGCAAATGGAAAAATAGTCCACATAAAATATTGACAGCATAAAATATTTCAAATAAAATGATCCCAGTTGAACTTCACGAATACAACTGTATAAACTGCAATTTTGCAATTTCATAATCATAAGTACCTGAAGCCATTGGATGTTTCTGGTTTAATATTATTCTTCTGTCAACTTGTAATATATGCTAGCTCTGGATTAAACTGATATTCTCTACTTTCTGACTTCTGTAAACTCCATTATAGGCCCAATTGAAGAATCTGGATGATTCTTCCTCCTCCACATAGGGTAGGTCTCTCACTGCTGAAAATGGTTTCCCCAGGAAATCATCCCAAGAATACAATATTTGAGAAAACTCTCAAATAAATTAAGAGAAATTATTAAACTAATCATACCTTTCACCAATTCCAAATCTCTTTTATAATGATTGTTTTCAGTTTCTTTCCCGTACCACTGTTATGATTTAATTAACTTTCTAAAGTCTATTTAAATAATTATTTAATATTTATCATTTGATAGAAATATTAAATAATTAAATTTAATTCTTTTTCCTAGACTTTTAGAAATTTATTAATTTTTCAAACCTGTCCAAACATGGACATACATTACATTCTCTACAAGTTTCTAGGGTTTACTTTTTCCTTTCTTTTCAGATCTTATAAGATCTGGTAAATTCAATTTTAATGCATACTAGAAGACAACGAGAGAAATTGCATGTCTACCACAATAGCAAATATGAGATGGATGTCCTGCATACGCCTAACAAAACACAAAGGCAGATATCCAATAAGTTACTAACAATTAGTTGGTCGCAATTTCGTGAACAGCTGGAAACACACCCAAAAGCTTGTGCATGAGGTCTTTTCTGGTCCTGAGCAACTGCCAACAATTCCTCCAAGGGTGCCTTGAAATCATCCAAACCCCTATTGAATAGGTATATCAATGCACTATAAAGTCCATGCTCTCTACATAACCTTGCCACCTGCAAGAATTGAATGCGACAATGATTCTTGGCTATAGTATACATCGATCCACCTAAATCTTTGAACTAAACCAAGTGCCTATGACTTCATTGAAACAAAAGCATACAAACATAAAATTCTAATGTGATAGTAGGCACTTCACAAATTTCAGACCTGATTGAAATCCAAAGAAGCAATGTCCATGTGCAGAACACATTGTTCAATTCGCTGCAGCCATCCTTTTCTGCTATAGTGTTCCACTAGTGCTTGCATTACCTGTGATATTCAAACAGAGAATAATGCTAAAATTGTGTATAATAGTATAATTTAGCTGTTCATGTATAATGCCTTTTGAATACCTCAGGAGGTAGACCACCAAGCATATCCTTTAATATATATGGCTCCAACAGTTCTAAAAATGTACCTGAGATATCATAGCATGGAAAAATGAGAATGACAAAAGAAAGCCATGAGACTTTCTTAAATAAAAATTGTGTGCCTTCAGCCTATTTAGTTATATTGCCTTCAAATGCAACAATAGGACAGATACTAGAATACATATTTATTAAATTAATAATACAGTATAGCTATTATGATCAGTCTTTGTGAGCCACAAGATGAGTCTCACAGTTATAAATAAATTATAAACTCCCAGAACATAACCAACACAGCTGACTCCAGCAAAATATATGTGAACTGATGATAAAAATCTTACCTCCATGTTGAACTCCTACAAATTTGGAAAAAACACTGTTGAACAGCACATCAGTCTGCTTTATGTGCACACAAAACTCTATAGCCACACCTCCTACTCGTGCAAACTGTTCTTTAATTTGTACATGTACAGTGTCCTTTTGGCTTTTGCCTTCACTATCTGATTCCGTTTTTCCATGTTGGTTGCTAAAGGCCAATGAGATATAAGAGAAAGCTTCATCTACATAAGCAGAGAGCAGCTGCAGAAGAAAGGGCATTATAGCCTCCCGCATGGCATCCAGTGTCTTTGGAAGGCCAATGACACCTTGTGCATTGCCATCATAAAGCTCCATTGCCAAATGGAGGGCACCCATCCAATCACCCGCATCTTGGAGAGCCTGAATTCGTTCCTTCCAAGGTAACAAACGAGATCGGAAAAGCTGTGAAGGTCCCAATAAATATATGGCTGCTCCTCTGACAGCCATAGAGTTGTGATAAGACTTCTCAGGATTTCCAAATGAATTAACAAAGTATGTGTGATATATAAGAGCAGATTCTAGACCACCATCCTCAATGGGTAACCTAGATCGGTCCAGTTCCATTCCTTCTTTTGTAAACAAACACAACTGACCTTTTGAAGTGAGAATAACTAATATCTGGAAGAAATTTCAAGAAAGTGTGAACAGCTATCAAGATGCAACATCCAGAAATTTACAAGATGCAAATACTAGAAAAACAGACCGACAAAAGTTGAAACCATAAGCAAAAACATCCACTGTAGAATTTGATAGTTGTTTGGAACTTCCTTTTTCTGTAAGAATATTAAAGTTCTGGAAAAAATACGAAACCTTCCGGCTTACCTGCTCATCCAACCATGATACTCCTAGTGCTGCACTATCAAGATTCCACTCTCTCCGCACCTGTAGCTCTGACTTCACTAACTGAGCCACTTGGACCTTTCTATCCCATGCAATTGCAAGCAAAGATGCCTTATTATTCAAGTCTTCAGTGTCATGGGAAACCTTTATTAATCCACCTTCTTGCAATGATGTCAACCCAGAACTCTCTGAATCTGTATTTCCATTGTTCGAACTGTTACTATTGCTTTTATGGCTTGAGGATCCATAACTGGGAATACGCCTCCATGCTGTGTAAGGCATGGCACCCTCACGGATGCCATCAGGTCTTGGGAGCTTTGCATAGACCTCCAAAGAGGGAGTCAAGCGTACCTGCAAAAAATGCATTTCACTTTGACATAAAGAAAAATAATATAGAAGTATAAATAAATCATGTACAGTAAAAAGCTGCATATGCAATGAAGTATTAGACCAAAATGAAAGCAACTTATAAACTCAAAATGAGCACTGATATCACTTCATGGAAAAATACAATTGGGGCATTCCTCCAAAATTCATACCACCAGAGCTGTCTGCTGTGTGACAAATATAACTACACCTCCAGTTTCTTCTGATAAAGTACCGTCACTGAAAAGTTTCTTTCCTGTCTCTCCCCCTACAACTCCCCCAACAACACCTCCCATCATGCTACCTAGACTATTAGAAGACATTGAAGGGCCACCTTGACCAGCATTTGAAGTAGCATTTTGAGATTCATCGACCAGAAGTGCAGACATGGACAAGACTGTTCCAGTGCGTTGACCATCAAAAAGGCACTACAACCAAATCAACTTCTGAGATATTGATTAGATCAACTAAAGATTTGAAAAATGAAAACCACTTTCTGAGAATGCTAGAACAACCAAAACAAAAGATTTAAAGCTCATTTTGGATTGATTCATCTAGATCTGAATGTTCTCAAGCCATATTTACAAAGGATTCGTCCTACCTGTGTTGTAACAGAAAACCGTCGCAATAAAGGAAAAACAACAAAAGTATGCAGAAGAACAACTCCTTTAGAATCACCACTGATAGCTTTATATTGCCGTGCATTTTGCGGATCTTGTCCTAGGGATAATGTGTGTACAATTGGTGAAGAGTGCTCCCCTGAAATAACTTTGGCTGCTGTTTGCCTCTGCAAATCCCAAAGAGTGAGACAACCATTGCCATAGCCTACTAGGAGGAGGTCTCCTTGCTGATTAAAACACATTGAGGTGACAGCTGCCTGAGATTTTTCAATTGGAGAACTTAAACTAAACGCCTGAAAAAGTAGAAGATTGCATCAGAATCTTACAAGAATCCAGTTCAAAAATGCTCCAAAATCCATATTACAATGTCGCGATAAAAGTCCCAAAGGATATTGCTTATGAAAAAAAAAATTAGATTTAATGCAAAACAACAGTTAAATTTATTGCTACAGACCTTGGTATCAATAACGTCAGGACTTTGGGCGGAATACTTGCTAGGATTTACAAAAACAGACCCCTTGGACATACCCAAAGCAATATAATTAATATGAACAGCTACAGCCTGTGGAGAACCATGATCGCGCTTGAACATTTGCGAGGCAAGAACCTGTGAAAGAGAGTTTGTTGAGTCAATCTGTAGATGACCTATTGCTGGAGGTCCTCTTCGAATACCCTCAAGTCTCATAGGTTGAGCTGCAGCTCCCACTTGCCAATGCAATCCTGAAGATGCATCTCTTTTCTCGAGTTCTTCTGCCAAATCCAATGGCTTAAGAGAAGTACTGGCCTTTTTTCCCACCTTTCTTGCAGAACGGTTAGACTCTACCTTGCCTGCCTTCTCCTCGACAATGTCATCAGCAACCTTTAACTTTATATTTTCTGTGCATATCTCAGCCACCATTGTCTGTTTTTCATCAATACTTATCTCTGTTGAATCTGGAAAAAACTTACCAGTGTTTCTTCTTTCTTGAAAATCAGCATGCATCGCACTATGATCATCGTCCATGGCAATTGTGCTGGATTTGGTGCTTTTAGTTTCTATAGAAGTATCAACATCAGTGTCTACCAATGTTGAACTTTGCTCATTCTCATGTGACATAATGCCACCTTTATCATTCCATAGAACCTGTGATTTGTTGTCAGGCACCCCTCCTCCTTTTCCTTCTCCTTCTGCTCCTGCTCCTTCTCCTTCTCCTTCTCCTTCTCCGGTCCCTGTTTCGCGTTGTTCTATACTTGTATCTTCAACATTTTCATCTATAACTTCTTCTCCCTGATTTTGTATTGTATGACGTTGCTTTTGAACCATAAATTCCTCATCCTCTGACCTTGGCTGGAATTTTCCCTCTTTTTGATCGAGAACAGCAATCACTTCATCCATTTCTTCGTCGGATTTAACAAGCTGTAATTGATTAGTACTTGAACTCTCATCCAATTGAAAAACTCTTTCCGAAATCTCCCCTTCAGAACCAGTAGTATACTCCTTTTCTAATTCATCTTCTACTTCTTCCGTTTTTTGGCTAGTATTAGATAATTCAAAAGTGTCAAGGCTCTTTAGAGAGAGAGAATTGGCCATCTTATTCTTTAACACGGCAGCATGGGGGCTGGGAACAGCTCGAGATGCTTTGGCAGCTGCAGCAAGCGCCTCACCTGGCCTAGGGCTAGGCCTTACACTGCCAAGCATGGGAGTTAATGAAGGGGATCGAGCTAAAAGCAAAGAAGATGGCATAGAAGCAGCAAATGGAAGAGACCTGCCGGAAAAATCCGAAAACGTCGACTTCTTCATGTTCATGTTCAGTTTCAACTCCGTCTGTTTCCCAGACGGAGATTGCCCTTGATCAGAAATTTTTGTTTGCTGGTCCTTGTTCTCTAGGAGCTTGCCATACTCATAGTCCGAATTTAAGTTAGAGTCATTAGAAGTACCTGATTCATGTCCAATTTTATCTCTGCCTGCGGAAGAACAAACTTCAGCGCCCTCTGTTTTCTCCACGTCTTTTTCTGCCCGGCCTGTGTTATTTTCATCGGTTTTCTGCATAAAATTAGGGTTTCTAAACAAATAAGAGCTAGGGTTTGAAGCATTCTCAGAGGCATCTGAAGAAGACTCGTCATCAGAGTCCTTCAAGATTTCTTCGAGGCTGCGATCGAGTGCAGGAAGGTCATTGTCATCATCGTCGCTGCTTTGCAATTCCAGAAAGGAATCCAGATCGAATTCGTTGGACAGTGAAGCCATCCAAGATTATTGAATGATTTCTTCTTCTTCTGTTTTCCTTTCCGTCTGAAATTTCCCCATCCGATTCCAGAAATCACCTACATACCAATACACCCACCGATCAATGTAATATTTATTTGTGCTGGCTGTTGGAGAGTGGTTTGCCTGCTCCCTGGCTGCTGTTGAAGAGAGAGTAGTTGACTGCGATACTAAGCTATTGAAAGGGCGGGGGTTAATCCGTAAAGAGAGGAGCAACTGGTTTAAATACCGATCTGTTTACAGGCGTACCACAACTAGGGTACCCAAGGGAGGGGCGGGGACACAGAAGAACCCCACGGGAGGGAGGTGGGCACAAAATTGGAGGGTGGGAGGAGTAGAATTTGGCCCGGTAGAGAGTATTTGTAGTGACAAATTCTCTTTTCCCAGTATCACCAGAGCCGGTTGGTGGTTCATGGAGCTTTCACAGGTTACCAGACGGATACAATGAACACCTTTGAGCATCAGCTAGATCTTACTCCCCTTCCCAGAGAGACAAATAATAGACGTTTTACAGTATTTCCCACGTACAACCTTTGTTTTCTCTCTTATCTTTTCGGGCCACTCTGATAATACATGTAGAAACGAGTTTAAACGCGGCGGATTTGGTGGAGTTTTTATAAGGGTAACACAAACAAATCAATCGCAAATTTGAAAGATGGAGTGAAACTGTCGAATCTACGGAAACAAATCTTGCGGGGAAGCGTACCAGTTACAGCTAACTTTGGGCATTTGCATTCTAAATTTTTTTTGGTTTGTCTTTTGGCTTTTAGATAGTATCCATATATGTCGTGGGATATATGTAAGGGTCAAAAAAAATATATATATATTTCAAAGTGTCGCTTAATGTTTGTTGAAAGATGTTCTAATAATTACCCAATATCTATTCAAAGATGTTCCAATAATTACGCACTTAAAATTATCAATATTTATGTACAAATGTCGAGAAGTTGTGCATTGTGGGTACCAATAAAGGTGCACAAAAGGGCCAATTATAATCCAAAAATGCTAAAAAATGAGCGGCTATTGATACATGTGAATTTTATTAATGGGTTTTTAGTTATTTGTTTTTTGTTTTTGTTTTTTAGTAATTTGGGGGTTGGGTGTGCTAGGAATGAAAGGTTATTGGAACATGAACGGTAATTGGTGCTCTTCCCCTGGCAAGTAAAAGCGAGACTTAGTTTTGGACAAATGTAAAACAGTTTTGAGGGGTCTTAAAGGATAGAGTAGATCGAAAAAGATTCAATAAGTAAAAGAAAAAATACGTTGGTCATAAGCAAAGGTTAAAAGTGCAATCAAACAAGGAAGTATCACAAGGTTCTAGGTTGAAATTTATTTAGGTAGCATATGGGAAGAGGAGAGAAGAAATAGAAATTTGTGGTCTCGTGTTCACTCCTCTCACTTAGTTATTAAATCTTTATATGCAAGAAGTATTGAGTGTCAAAATTCATTTAGAGGGTATGGAGGCTATGGAGTCAAAGAGGAACACCAAGCTTATCGAATTAAATTAGTCTTTGGTGGAAGACAATTAAATATTAGGGGAATAGGTAGCAATATTATAAAAAGCGCTAAAAGCAGGGAAGCATGAGTGGCACAATATTAAATTAGCTTGGCAAAACATGAAAGATTTAGGAAAAACACACAAATTAAAACATAAGCATGCCAACAAGCAAACATTCAAGGCCATGGGATAAATGAAAGTCACAGAGAATGCATTTGAAACGAGATCAAGACATGGACACGAGTGGATGGAGGATCAACGAGTATAGAAGCATAAGTGTGTACAAGTTTCACTAGAGCACAAGAAAGAGAGAACAAAGAAAAGTATAAAAAAAGGTAAAATGTTATCATCAACGGAGTAAGAGATTGTGAAAAAAGAAAAGAAAAAGTACTTTCAATCTCACAAGTGACTTCTTAAGAGACAACTTGTAATGACAAGGGCAAATATGTCAAGCAAGTAAGCTTGGTAATTTTTTTGAAGAAATTGATAAAACTATTAAAGTGGTCATGGTAAATAAGGAAGACAAGCATCAACTCTTAAGCAAAATGAGGCTTTTGAGGGGTTCTCACTTTATTATAAATGATTATTTAATAATAAAACGGCAATAGGAGAGAAGAGCAGAAATGGCTAAAATAAGGGTAGCTAGTAATGATGGCAAAAGGGCAATGGCTATAAATTGGTAAATTTATTATCGTCAACCTAAGGTCTTAGTGTGAGTGAATGCAAGAAGAAGGTAGCAAAGAGAGAGTAGATGATTACAGGGCAAGTAGGAATGTAGCATAGTTGAGGATAAAAGGGCATGCAAACTCGACTTTGAGTCTCCTAGACCAAAATAAATAGCAAGTAGGGACCCCCAAGTACATATAACTTTAGTATATTGGAATTATAGAGGCTGTCTCTAGAAGAGGAGCCCTAGG
Source organism: Cryptomeria japonica (assembly GCF_030272615.1). NCBI lineage: Eukaryota > Viridiplantae > Streptophyta > Pinopsida > Cupressales > Cupressaceae > Cryptomeria > Cryptomeria japonica. Next base: position 272,817,929 of record NC_081407.1, read on the forward strand.
TTAGGGCCTACTATGGAAGAAATAAATAATTTGTCACACTAAGACTTATGAGCAAGAAGGGGGCAAGACCCATTTGCTCGAAGGATACTCAAAGTTTGTAGTTTAGAAAAAGTCGTGGGTAATGGCAAAGGTTATAGTGGAATAATGGTGTGAATGAAAGAGGTAGAAGGGTGCATAATTTAGTTGGAAAGAGAAGACACAATTGAATAGTACATTGAAGTAAAAATATCATAAAATGAGAGTCTCATAATAATTGTAGCATGTTAATAAGAAAATTATATTACCTTTAAGGAATCTTTAGTGAAACTAGTTGAGTAGGAGAAACTTAATTCATAAGACCTCAAAAATTATTATTTAACCAATTTAAGTCACAGGATGCTTGATACACATCATTGAAAAAAATTGGGATGAAAGGGAAGAAGCCTGTTATTTTTTGTGGGCTTTATGAAGGCATTTGACACAATCCTCGAAGATAAGATATTGTGCAAGTGTTGCAACTATGAGTTTGTGTTGTAATTGATGTCAAATTTGTTGTCATTAATGATAACTTGGTCTAAGAGGTTGATCAATTGTGTTCCGGGTTAATGCAATATCAGAGGATTGGTTTTGTGTTCATGCAGATGATGATAGTTGATGTAAATGGTTTATTTGATTATATTATGGCTTTTATGGAGCTTTGGAAATGATTCCAGTGGTATGCATTGGAATATGGCTTAGTGTGACTATTTTGGTGAATAATTTGTCAAACTATGTTCAAAATTTTGGTCAACATTGTGACACATTGCTTCATCATTTCTCGTGGTTGTAGCGTCGTAAATTGTCATTGGTCCAATTTACACCTCATGTTTGTGCTCCCACTTTAGTGTGTCCCATCCTCATCCCCTCTCTCGGTTTGTTCAAGCCCGATCATCCAACTTTATGTCATGTACACCCTCTCATGGGTCCCACTATGATATGCCCACCCCCTTGACTGCTTATCCTGGTCCCTTTTATAGAAGAACCAGGGTGTGGAATGCCCTGGTCTCTCTTAAAGGGACCCCAATTTGAAATGGGGCAAGTGTTATATCTCCCCGCCAGAATTTGATCCCTGGGGCTACACATGACCGTTGGAGGTCAGCCTAATCGATAAATCACCTAGGGAACCCTAAATAAAGACATTCCATCAATTCATTTTGGATCCATCCTCTATCCTTGACATCCATGTATCCGTGAAGCATTCATTATCAAGCATCTTTAGATTTTCAAGGCTACGTATTCATCATCAAACATTATGGATCAAAGTTACATCAATGTGCGTGCAAGGTGTGCGTGTGGTTAGGGTTTTTCATATTCATGTGTTTGTCATCCCATTACAATGTGAACAAGTAAGCTTTTGACACTAAAAAATTCAAGGGACCAAGGCAAATTTGTGCTACCTATGTTGAACCCAAGGTAGGACTGAGAGGGGGGGTGAATCGGTCCAAAATAAAAATTAAATGCAAAACATAAACAATTAATCAACAACACTCATCCAACACATGAACACCAAGATTTATACATGGAAAACCCAAACGGGGAAAAACCACAATGAGCACCTACCCACAAAATATATCCATTACTACTATGGACTTGTACACCAAGGCCAACAGCTCATGGGGGAAATTACAAAGAGGACTTGCAAAACCTAAAGCTAACTACATTCAGGGCAAGATACAAAAATGATATGAAAAGAAGGTTCTCCTGATCATGAAGTTGTCCTTGAACTCTATATCCTACGACCAACATCAACACGCACAACTCTAATCTCAACTACCAACACTCTGACTCAAATCTTTGTAACAATCTTAGCACAACTTGCATATTATTTACACACAAATCTTCTTCTACTCTTTACCAAACCTCATTGATCATCCTCACATCTATATTCACTGCACTTTCCTTCCCTTGCCTCTACACAACTCAATCATACACATCCTTATATACAAGATAAATCATTAAAGCTTAAACCAAGTCAACCTTGAACCAAACTAAACTTTCCAAACCAAAAATATACATTGATCCACTCCAAGAGAAAGAGGGGACCAAAACACAACTTCCAAAGATCAATTCACTTATTTGCAATTACCAGAACATAACTAACAACATATCCACACACTTCACATCCATATAAGCAATTAGCAGTTCTCAACATACTCTCTAATGCACATAACTCAAATTTGGATCTCTACATGCTATGGTGGTACCCATAACATATCAAACATGCTTCCAAAAATCATATTCAGACCAAAGGATAGGTCTTGCATAGAATCTCACAACTAGCAACGAGCAATGCCACAACACCCAGAGAACGCAAGGATGTTTCCGAACCATAGAACCATCGACATATCCATGATATTGGATTTATATCTAAAGAAGATAACAACAACGCTCAACATCAACAACAAATTCTTGACCCAAACACTTCTGAAACAACCAATAGAACAACTGCAACATCAACAACACAGCAAGATAACTTTGCACCATAGACATTCCAGACCAATCCGGAACAACAAGTTTGACATCAATGAAAACCGCAACAACACATCAATACATACTTCCAACAACCTGGTCCTGAAAAATTAGGCCAAACTCCAAAGAATAGGTTTTAAAAATCTCATTTTGCTCAAATCCAAGTTGGTGGCTCTGTGGGACATTGTAGCTCATTGTTTTTGTCAAAACACTTCAATGATCTCTCATTTTACCTTAATTTCATAATCATTACAATTCAACTTAGAAATAGAATCAATCAACCCCACACCCCAATTGAATCCAATTAAAAATCTCATAGCCCTTTCCAACAAGGATTGAGCCTAGATCTATTGGATTCTATCCTCTTTCAATGTATGTGTGTTAATTGGGCTATTTAGTGGTTTTATTATCTTAAAACCTAATTCTCAATTTCCACATCATTACATTTTAGTAAGCCCGACTTCCGATTTATGATCTTAGATATGATTTCTAGGTATTTAAAAAATTATTTTGCTCTCATATATTATAATTACATAAATTTAGTGGTTAATTTCATAAAAACTGTAATTTATTTTGTTAATTTTGGCTTGTGGGTTGCATAATTTTTCACTTATATTTTGAGATATGGTTTTAAAGCACTTGTGATGGAAATCACTAAATCTGATTTGTTTGTTATTTCACATATGTTTACAGTGATTTTTAGTTACCTTTATCATAATGTGTTGGATAATGGCTTCTTAAATTTCACTTTTCTTCTTTTCATTCATAACACTTTTTCATATTGCATTCTAAAATGTTTCCTACTGCAAATCATATCTCAAAGATTTTATCCATGTTATATGTTGTTTTATGATGACCTTTTTAAGTACATGCATTACATGTGCAAATCACACAGAGGCTTTTGTAGATAATGATAACCCTGAAAACGCAATCAACAAAGCTAACACTTGTACCTCTCCTAGGATATCTGATGTGAACGAGGCAAAAGTAAATACTCCTATCAATGATCTCTAAAATGGAGAGAAAGCATTGAAGAGCAACATGACACCATCCTCTTCTCATAAGCATACTTTGGCGCAAGGGGCGCAAGATCAAAATATTGCTCTACCAATCCCTTTAGATCTTCTTTATTCTCCTAGAGCTTATCTTAGTCATCAAAATATTTGTATGGAAGATGACGTTATGCATTTTATTTATTACCTATCTATATATTATTAAGAAAATATTAAGCCTTAGATGATGAAGATCTTCCCCCTCAACTTATCAAAGAGGATATGGATGTTGGTGATAGAAAGAAAAAAATCCCCACAAAAGATATTCCTTCTTCATCTAATTCTCCCTCTGGTCCTTCCACATGCGCTCGCACTACAAGTTTTAAATAAATTCATAATAATGGTCCTTCTTTTGCACAATTAAAAAGCTCTTATAGGAGTGGTTATAACATAATCTCAAAACAAGGTTATACAAGACAATGACTTGGAAAATATGAACAAGGAATCAAAGTCCCTATAAACCCTCCTTCTCGACCTAGAACCAAAGGTCTAGGACATCCTCATCATTCACCTATGGATTATCTCCTTAGGACTTAGAACTTTAAGGAGTATTTTACAAAATGTAGAACTTAATTGTCTATACAAAGGTGCTTCTTCTTCTTCAAATAATCCTTCTTCCTCAAATCATCATGACCATCATGCCACTGATAGTCCTAAATCTCAAAAAGGAATACAAGGACTCATTGACCATCGTGTATAATCTCTCCTTAGAGGTTGTGTGATTCTTCTCATTGTCCCTACACTTGGGGGCATTGATCTTTCCTATCCTTCCCAGGGATCAACTTTTCTTTTTGTTGAGTGTTGTTTGCTTACAATTTGATGGCATTCCTTTATGTGAAGTTGTTTGTTTGCTCGAGGATTCTCTCTTATGCAAGAGGTGTGTATCCTTGAATATAACCTCTTTTTCACTTGGTCATGTATATCTATTCTAAACAAACCCTTCACTTTGGGCCAAAAGTGTGTCATCCTTCATCAAGAATCCCTTTTGCTTAGCAATAACGAGAAGACATGCATTCTTGTTCTCCTTCCTTTCTTTTTTTCTGACGATGTTATTTTTGTTCAAGAACTCCTCTTGAAGGTAGATGTCTTTTGAGAAAAGATCTCTTCTCCTCCAAGGATTCCCTTTACACTTGTTGCAAGATATCTCTTTTTCAACTATCTTGTCCTTGCTTGTAAGAGTATTGCCTCTTTAGCTTGGATTTATGAACATTGTTGCCTAAAAGGACATCTTTTTGGTGTTGAAGGTGTGTATCCTTTTTTTTAGCTTCCTTAATACATCAACATACCTGACTATGTTGACATCTTAAGGGGGTGCATAACATATCGCCCTCTTTGTACTATATTTTACTATATTTTTGCATGTCTTGCATAGGGTGTTCATTCTTAAAACTAGACAAAATAAAGTCTTACACAAGATGATTCATGCCCAAAACCAGACACGGCAAATTTATATATGTCATATGAGGTACACATTCTCAAAACCAAACAAAACAAAGTCTTATACGGGATTTTCTCAAAACTAGGCATATTTTTGTCTTACACGAGGTGTTCAATCTCAAAACTGGACAAAACAAAGTCTTACACAAGATGCTTCATGCTCAAAACCAAACACTTTTGCATTTTCATTTCATGTATTACATAGGTTGTTGCATGCTTGAAACCAAACAAAAAAAAGTCTTATACGAGGTGCTAAACTCCTGAAACTAGACAGTTACATATGAAGTAGTATGAGTGGAACTAGCAAAACACAACTAGACTATTCTGACTATCCTCCTTAATATGACCTAGCAAATCACAACTAGCATGTGGTTTCCATGTTCTCTCTTTCTCTTCTTCTCATGGATTACCTAGCGAAACACAATTGGCCCATGACATCCATGTTTTCCTCTTTCTTCTCCCCATGAGCTCATAGCTTTTCTATTTGCAGTTCATGCTTTGATGCATTCTCTTTCTCTTTTTATGTGATTTCTCGTGTCCTTGTGATGGCATTTGAAGAATGATATTAGTGGTTGAGACATTTTGATTATCGAGGTCTCTTCAGCTAGTTGCCTTGAGGTCTTGTTTTGGTTTTTAGCATTAGTGTTGTGTCTTTTGCCTTTTGTCTTTGTTTGCCTTTGGTATTCATCTTGTTTTGTGTGTCCTTGCATAAGATTGTGTGAATTACGATCCTAAGATTGGGGGCCTAGTTCCTCGAAATTAGTGATGTTGTATCTCCTTGCACGATTGCACTCCTTGCACGATTGCACTCCTAACTGCTCCTCTCTCTCACTCATCATGCTACTTTACTGTGAGTATTTTCACAGGCTTATACTTTCATTTTAAAGTGGGGGCTAAGTGTAGCATCATAAATTGTCACCAGTGCAATTTACAACTCATGTTTGTGCTCCCACTTTAGTATGTCCCATCCTCATCCCCTCTTTAGGTTTGTTCAAGTCTGGTTATCCAACTCTGATGTCATGTACACCCTCTTGTGGGTCCCGCTATGAGATACCCATCCCCTTGATTGCTTATTCTAGTCCCCTTTATAGAAGGACCAGGGTGCCCCAAAATGCCCTAGTCCCTCTCAAAGGGACCCCAATTTGAAATGGGGTATGTGTTATATCTCTCTGTTAGAATTTGACCTCGAGACTACACATGATCGTTGGAGGTCAGCCTAATCGGTAAATTACCTAGGGAACCCTATATAAAGACATTATATCAAATTCATTTTGGATCCATCATCTATGCCTAGCATTCATGCATCCGTGAAGCATTCATGCATCCGTGAAGCATTCATTATCAAGCATCTTCAAAGTTTCAAGGTTGCATATTCATCATCAACCATTTTGGAGAAAAGTTACATCAATGTTCATGCAAGCATGTGTGTGTGATTAGGGTTTTTCATGTTCAAGTGTTTCTCATGTCATTAGTTTAACATTTGTGATTACATTCAAAGAGCATTGCATCATCATCATCAATTACAAATCAGAGGTATATCTCCTTAACATTTATTTCAGTATTTGCATTGTTTTATTCATGCTTAATTCCAAAACTAGGGATTTTGCCCCTATCCATAACATATTTCCCTTTCTTTATGTTTCTAGGAAATGGGTGTGGAGCTGTACTCGGAAAATCCAACAAAGTCAATAGTGATGAACAAGTCAGATGTTGACGGTGAAAAATTTAGGGGACCGGGGCAGATTTGTGCTACTTGGTCCCAAAAAATTAGGTCGAACTTTAAAGGATAGGTCTTAAACAACTCATTTTTCTCAGATCTAGGTTGGTGTCTCTGTGGGACATTTGTAGCTCACTGTTTTTGTCAGATCACTCCAATAATCCCTCATTTTACCTTAATGTCATAATCATTACAATTCAACATAGAAAGAGGATCAAACAACACCGCGCCCAAATTGAATTCAATAAAAAATATCAGAGCCCTTTCCATCAAGGATTGAGCCTAGATCTATTGGATTCAATCCTCTTTCAGTGTATTTGTGTTAATTAGGCTATTTACTTATTTTATTATCTTAAACCCTAATTCTTTATCTTTACATCATTACAACAGTTGTAGTATGGTGTCAGTGGATGAAAATGCTTGATATATCTCAGTTTGTATGTTCTCATTTGATCTACAATTGAAGTTATGATGGTCTAAGTATTAGCTTGTATAGTGAAAGTGTGATAGTTTGCAAGAATGTGTTGCATTCCTCTGCCTTCTATTTATTTGGTGGTGCAGTTCAATGATTTAGCTATGTTGGTGTCATGAGATGCTATGTTATGCATCCCCAAGATATTTGGTGGTCCACATCATGTTATGAGTAATTTTGATTAGTGTGCTTTAATGGTTTTATCATTTGGAGCCAACCTATGTAGTTTTGGTTCATGCGGTAGCATGAAAAGTTGTAGGCATTGATCTCAAATGAATAGGAAGGTATTCCAACGTGGTTTTATACTTCACACATTTCATTTCTCCTTTCACATTACTTTGGATAGTGTTTTTGGGCCAACTAATTTATATCTTACATGTTATATTTAATTAGGTTTGTAGCATCCTAAATTGTACTTGCCTACAATTTTGTCCTCAATTAGGCCTCACTTTGGAATTCATTCTCTAAGCATAACCAAAGCAATGATTATGCCTAAACACCAACTATCAAACATAACTTTTCAACAAAATAAATTGACTCCCCTTGATCCTGGAGCCCTAATTTCCAGGACCATGGCGTTGGGTGCCATGGCCATCTCAAAAAGGGCCCATCTTGGGGCCTCATAACGATCACCTAATTTGGGTGAGGACCTAGATACCATGTCATCTTGTGTTGGAAATTCAATTTGTTTTTTGACCAGCAAGTATAAAAGGAGGTCTACCCCTCTGATTTTGAACTTACTCCGAAAAATTCAAAATCTCAATTACACTAGCAAATTCAAGTGAACAAGTAATCAATCTTCTATCAAGCATTGGAGCATAGGTGGAGTCAAGATTCAAGCATTGGAGATGACATTCATGTTTTATTTTTTATCGATACTATCTAAATGAAATTTTAATTCCTTGTGAAGACAAAAAAGAACTTCATTAAAGGTATATCATTAGGTTTCCATTCATATTCGGTCTTTCCCTCAAAAGGAAAGTATTACTACAGTACTTCATTAACATTTTCAATTCAATTTCATGGTTAATTTCAAAACTCGGGCTTGCCAAGCAAACCCCTATTCTTAACAATTTCCCCTTTTTCTTTGTGTGCAAGAATAGGTACAGAGTTGTGTTCAAGAGGATCTACAAGATTCGCAAAGATGAACAGGTTCACTTTTTGACCAAGAAATTCGGAGGACCAGAGTAACCACCACCACAGTCCTAACAAATAAAGCCGAACTTCTAGGAATAGATCCAAACCATAATCCTCTATTCATATCCAAGTTGGTGGCTTTGTACGATGATTGTAGCTTACTGTTTCTATAAAATTGCTTCAATAATTCACTATTTCACCCTAATTTTTAAATAGGTCAAATTCAATTCAATCTTCGGGAAAGAAGAGCCCCATTTAGGAGGCCTGGAATTTGATTAGAATCTCAATCTCTCAAGATCAGTTCTATCAATTTCCTATCTTTCCCTAATGTAATGGTAAATTATGATAAAATAGTGGTTTTATTACATTTTATGGTGAAACCCTAATTTTCACCATTACAAGGTCAACCTAATTGATGGTTTTTTATTGTGAATTTTATATAAAGATGAAATCTATTTGGAGTATGCTATATGGTGTATGAGAGAGATGTGAAGTAGTGTATGGTGTATATGTTGGCATTTGCATGAAGATTGCATTGATGAACTTTTATGTTGTCATTGATGTCAATTATAACCAGTAATGATGTTGTAATAATGTTGTTTTGTAACCAGTAGGAAGAGCTAGTGAAGGGAATTGCAACTAGTATGTGAGCTTGTATAGTGAAAGTGTGATAGTTTGCAAGAATGTGTTGCATTCTTCTGCCTTCTATTTATTTGGTGGTGCAGTTCAATGATTTAGCTATGTTGGTGTCATGAGATGCTATGTTATGCATCCCCAAGATTTTTGGTGGTCCACATCATGTTTTGAGTAATTTTGGTTGGTGTGCTTTAATGGTTTTATCATTTGGAGCCAACCTATGTAGTTTTGGTTCATGTGGTAGCATGAAAAATTGCAGGCATTGATATCAAAAGAATAGGAAGGTATTCCAACATGGTTTTATACTTTACACGTTTCATTTCTCCTTTCATATTACTTTGGAGAGTGTTTTTGGGCCAACTAATTTATATCCTACATGTTATATTTAATTAGGTTTGTAGCATCCTAAATTGTGCTTGCCTACAATTTTGTCCTCACTTAGGCCTCACTTTGGCATTCATCCTCTAAGGCATAACTAAATAACTGATTATGCCCAGACACCAACTATCAAACATAACTTTCCAACAAAAAAAATCGATTCCCCTTGATCCTGGAACCCTGATTTCCAGGACCATGGCGTTGGGTGCCATGGCCATCTCAAAAAGGGCCCATCTTGGGGCCTCATAATGATCACCTAATTTGGGCGAGGACCTAGATACCATGTCATCTTGTGTTGGAAATTCAATTTGTTTTTTGACCAGCAAGTATAAAAGGAGGTCTACCCCTCTGATTTTGAACCTACTCCGAAAAATTCAAGATCTCAATTACACTAGCAAATTCAAATGAACAAGTAATCAAAATTCTATCAAGCATTGGAGCAGAGGTGAAGTCAAGATTAAAGCATTGGAGATGACATTCATGTTCTATTTTTTATCAATACTGTCTACATGAAATTTTAATTCCTTGTGAAGACCAAAAAAAATTTCATTAAAGGTATATCATTAGGTTTTCATTCGTATTCAATCTTTCTCTCAAAAGAAAAGTACTTTATTACAGTACTTCATTAAAATTTTCAATTCAATTTCATGGTTAATTCCAAAACCGGGGTTTGCTAGGCAAACCCCTATTCTTAACAATTTCCCCTTTTTCTTTGTGTGCAAGAATAGGTACAGAGTTGTGTTCAAGAAGATCTACAGGATTCGCAAAGATGAATAGGTTCACTTTTTGACCAAGAAATTCAGAGGACCAGGGTGACCACCACCATGGTCCTAACAAATAAAGTCGAACTTCTAGGAATAGATCCAAACCATAATCCTCTATTCATATCCAAGTTGGTGGCTTCGTACGATGATTGTAGCTTACTGTTTCTATAAAATTGCTTCAATAATTCACTATTTCACCCTAATCTTTAAATAAGTCAAATTTAATTTAATCTTCGGGAAAGAAGAGCCCCATTTAGGAGGCCTAGAATTTGATTAGAATCTCAATCTCTCAAGATCAATTCTATCAATTTCCTATCTTTCCCTAATGTAATGGTAAATTAAGAAAAAATAGTGGTTTTATTATATTTTATGGTGAAACCCTAATTTTCACCTGTATATGGTGAAAATGGATTAACAAGAAGATTGAAAGACTAAATGGATTCAACCACAAAACCCTAGCCTAACAACAACAAAGATCCACCATAACATATGAAGATTACCTAAGACAATGCAAATCAAATGAAATCACAAAGATTATACCATCACATGTCCAATAGGGTTTGAATCTCCATTCTTCCTATCTCCATTGATCTTGTTTGATATAGCTGCTCTCAGATTTTATATGCACAAGAGCTCAACAAAGAACGGAAATGTGGTTGCAAGTAGGCTTGATTGCATATGCAAGTTCGAAAGCGTAGTTGGGGCTGAATGCATAGTGAGTGTAATCAATTGATTAGGATGCATAGATTGATTAGGGTTGATAATGAAGGAAGTATCATCTTATATAGAAGACACTATATGAAATAGAGGGATAAGATTTGAGAGGTGTAAAAGAGGTCGGCTATGATTAGAGGGTAGGTAAAAGAATTAATAAAATAATGAGAGGGTAGGTAGTGTATGAATTAAGAGATGAATGACATGTGTCATGGGTAGAAAAGGTTAATGAATTAATTAAATAAATAAAGATTTATTTAATTAATAGAAGAAGTGGGATCAATTAAATAAATAAGATATTTATTTAATTTAAGAAAATGATAATTTAAATAAATAAATGTATTTATTTAAATGAGAAATAAGGTTAGAAGAGGATAAATGAATTAATTAAATAAATAAAGATTTATTTAATTAATAGAAGAATTAGGCTAAAATAATTAAATAAATAAAGATATTTATTTAATTAGACATGACAATTTTAGGTGTCTACATTTTGCCCCTCTTTGAGACAATGCAGCTTGTTGCGTTGTTTCAAAGAAAATAATATGAACTGATACAAAGTTGCCCCAAGATGGGAATGATATGCCCCCTCAAGAGATTGGATGAAAATGTCTGAAAAGATCGCAAACAATCTCTCGATAAGAAAGAAAGGCTACAATGGACTGATCGGATAGGATAGAGTGACAGAGTCACAAGATAAAGAAGACTGACTCGGGAGACGAGGGCTAGGGCTAGGGCTAGGGTAGTCTATAAGATAGACCACGAGGGGAAAACATCCTCATTGTCATCCACACATCCAAGAGATCAGAGTGTAGAGAGAGAATAGAGCAGCAGTAGTCAGCAGTGATGGCATTGGTGCATAGATCCGATCGTGTTTGCCGATTTTAGAGGCCAGCAGAGGCAGGAGAGCCGGTAAGTACCACAAAACCTCCTTGTACTTTGTTGCAATAATTGTTGTCATAAATGCATGTCAGGTAGTGCAATAAATGCGCTTTTAGGAATGTCAAGCGATGTCAAAAAACGTCGAGGCGCGATTGTGTCAAAAATGTGCATTTATGTCTTCTAGGGAAAATCGGTAGTTCTGTGATGAACATACGCTGTCGATTGGATAAGCTGCTGAGAGGATACACTTAAGAAGGTCCTCTAGGGAAGACTAGGATAGATCGAGGCACTTTGTGATGAACAGGGAGTACCAAGACATAGTACTTTGTGATGAACATGGAGTACTAATATGAGCAGCACTTTGTGATGAACGGGGAGTGTTAAACATGAGCAACACTTTGTGATGAACAGGGAGTGCAAAACACGTAGTACTTTGTGATGAACAGGGAGTACCACTAGAATAGAAGCAACACTTTGTGATGAACAGTGAGTGTCACTAGGATAGAAGCAACACTTTGTGATGAATAGTGAGTGTCACTAGGATAGAAGCAACACTTTGTGATGAACAGTGAGTGTCACTAGGATAGAAGCAACACTTTGTGATGAACAGTGAGTGTCACTAGGACTGACATGATTGATTTTCTTGACTGTAGGAGTACCTACCTATGCTGGAGTCACGGGAGATATTTCCATCGACTCAGAGGTTATGACTAGAGCTGACATTTGAGGACAGAGCCGCGATTGAGGTTATGGGTTTGAGATTTATTTTGTATGTGCCTGAGTTTCGGGCGAACATGGGATTGCTGACTACACTTGCTGAGAGGTGGCACTCTGAGACATGCACATTTCATTTGCCAATGGGTGAGATGACAGTCACCTTGGAGGATGTGTACAGGATACTGAGGATACCGATCGATGGGGAGTTGGTTCCTTACGAACGAGACAGAGACAAGGATGCACTAAGATGAGTATTTCGGGATCTAGGGTTGGAGATGAGGGCGAGACACGTGGCATGGGACACAATGACATGGACAGGATTGACACTAACGGCGGTGCTGGCAGGAGTGATCAGTGGGTTCCTATGTCCGAATAGGGCGACACGAGGGTTGGCAGTGTAGCCATATGTATTTTGACATCATTGTATCATGACACTTATGGTTTTGATATATATATGACATGATTCATCTTTGCAGCAGCTATATGCATGTGTACCTATGTGATGCTTATGTTTCTATGCATGATGCATGATTTCTATGTTATGCTTATTATATGGATGCAAATATATACATGATGAAATGTAATATTTTTGTTCTTTTATGTTTTTAATATGTTATGCATATGCAAATGTGAATGTATGAAATGCAAATAATTATTTACATGATAAAAATGTAAAATGTGCTAATATGTGTTGTGTGTAGGATGTGATGCAATTGTGATATCTATATGTATGTATGAAATGCTTAATATGTGGTAATGCAGGTGCAACTACATGAAATGCAGATATTTTTGGTGTGTCATTATACTCAGTCATGTGATAATGGGCTACATGGACTCGGGAAGGATGATGGAAGTCAATCCAGAAAGGGGGATGGAAGATAGAAGATATGAAAGTGAAAAGAGCTTCTTGTGCGTTATCATCATTGAGCTTTATTATGGCAAGTAGGTTATGGCAATCAAGGCATATGTTCGACCCAGAAAGTCATTGTACCTGTTTGCATGGAGATAAGACAATTGCAAACAAGGAATGCCCCAGTTCATACTAGACTCTTAGTGTCCTCATATCCTTGGACAAGTCATAGCATTACTAAGAGACAATCCACAGACAGCAAATAAAAATAGGTGACGATACCCCATCCTCGCCTTTCTAGTCAAAGACATCCTGGAGATAAAAATCTCTAGTCATAGACATCCTGGAAAAGCTAAAAGATATGTCACCAAAAAGATAAAATCAAAAGAAAACCAAGACTCGACATCAACATCCACTGTAGTCCTCAAGTTTAGTGTCTCTTGTCACTTGTATAAGTCTTATTTGATTGTGGTCACAATGTTTACTTTCACAAAAAGGATAGATAGCACTGAACCATATGTTGTCTGAGTCTGCTGAAAGATTTGATTTGTTGAAGCCCATTGTTGCTATTGTATCTAATCTGAAACTGACTGAATCCATGAAACTGATACTTTATTGCAGAGAAGATGGAACTTTATTGCAAATTGGCGATGTAAATGTTGTTTTATTGCGGATTGTACACGTATAGACTGAAGAAAACTGGAAGAAACTATACTCCTCGAAACATGTGATGCTCTTAGTTCCACACCCATCACTGGACGTAGGATCTGCCTTAGCCACAGATAGGAGCTAATTTATCATGAATGGAAAGGGATGAAAAGGAATGTTTATTATGGATGGCGAACCAATCTTAGGTAGATCAATAACAAACCATGATGGGAATGTGTAAAGTTTATTATGAATGGATAGGTTGCGAGTGTGTGCAAAGTGAAAGGATGAAAGTGAATCCTGAAGGAGGGAGGAGCAATGTCTCTACACATGGCACTGGTGACCCAGTTTTCACCATGGTACTTGCCCAAGGCGCCACCGAAGTGGTTTTCACCGTTGGACGAAATGTTTTTCTATTTTTTCAAAAAAAAAATTGTGTCACAAGGTGCCTGTTTGTCAGGTTCTCACCAGGTAACGATTTTTTTTTTTTTTATGATTTTTTTTTTTGTCTTTTTGAATTTTTTGAATTTTTTTTTTGTTTGAATTTTTTTTTTTTTGAATTAGGATATTCAGAAGAGCTATGTGTAAAATTTGCGAAGGTGCATGTTGTTGATATGATTCTCCAAAGGTCCACCCTCTGTGGTTGAGAGCTAATATGCACCAGATCCATATGCTGCTGTGATGATGTAAGGACCAAGCCAATTTGGTTCGAACTTGCCCTTCCTCTCTCTGTCTTGCTGATTTTTAGGATTTTTCTTAAGAATCAGGTCACCCACCTCAAATGTGTGAGGCTTGACTTTATGATTGTAACTGCATTGTTCCTTGACTGAACGTTGTGTAGCTTGAGTGACTATCTTCCTTGATAAAGGAACTGAGATAGAATTACTAGCGTGTGGACTACATAGGCCCGTATGCATGTCACCTGAAGAAGTTTGGGCATCCCTAATAACAAAGTCCCTTGAGGAAGCTCCATTAAAGGTCCATGATGTATCGCTAGAAGGGAATAGATCTATGGAACAAGTGGATGAGTGATGAAGGCTTATGATTGCGAAAAGAAGTGAAAGTAGGATAGCATGATGGAGACTTAGGATCAACAAGTATGCTTTTTGACTTAAAATTGTATTACTTTTTCCCCTAGTTATTTGGGTATTAGGGGATATCATCTCTTTCTCTTTTTCTTTCATAGGATTTTTATCCTTGAACTTGATTTGTGCAGAGTCCAATAGCTTTTGATTTTGATTTGAGCTAAAGGACTTTTCTTTATTTTTGACTTTTAGATTTTTCTTTTCAAAGCTTGATTTTTGATCCCCAATGAGTAAGGGCTTTTGTGATTCTTGTTGATCCAAGTCTGGAAGTGGAGTGGAAATGGAATGAGCAGATAATATGATAAAGTTATGTGAGTTCTTAAGAGGGTTGGCGATATGCTCAATAGATTCTTCGTTGGAACCACTCTTAGGACTATTGCTATCAAGAGTTGCTTGCACCACTAGAGGAGATTCACATTCAAACTTAGTAGCCACAACACTAGGTGGTTCACACCCAATTCCTTGGCATTACAAATTGTTTGTAGGTTGTTCCTGTTGACTGAATACCGTAGGAGATAGTGGGAGTTGATCAACATGAAAGATATACTCACCACATCCCATGTCTTTAAACTTGAAATTTTCTTTGATCTCTGATTGTTTGGATGTAGAAGCTTTTAAGGATTCTGGATCAACATATGCTGATGAAGAAATAGCTTCTCTATTAACTGGAATTGTTATTTCTGATCTAGGTCATAGATTGTTGCAATATATGAATGGATTTGGATCAGCTTTGATGGTCACTTCAACTCCATTGTGTGGAAACTTGATACATCGATGATATGTAGATGGTATTGCGCTCATCTCATGAATCCATGGACGTCCTAGCAATATGTTGTATGTGAGATCTAGATCAAGGACATGACAAACCACATCCTTTGTAACTGGCCCAACTTTGAGAGGTAAGGTGACTGTGCCTTTGGATGAACGCTCTTCATCATCATATGCCTTGATGGTAATTTTGTTTGTAGAATTCACAGCTTTATCAGAATACTTCAATGTGTAGAGGTGCATTATGTGGCTGACTTACGAAGGCGTCATCAGCTTCTGTGAATGTAAGGGAGTGTGGAATGGAAAGTTATCCCACCATGGCTTGAAACTAGTCCACGTTCAGATCAGTAGGAACAAAAGTGTCTCTCAAGATTTTGTCAAGAATGGCTTTATGTGTGGGGGATATGCGTAGGAGCTCAAGGATGGAGATGAGCGCGGGTGTCTTCCCTAACTGTTCTACAAGGTCATACTCAGGCTTGGTTGATGAGGAAGTGGTGTTTTTGGCTGGAGCACCTTGCAAAGTGAATTTACCTCGACGGGTTGTAACATGACATTCAGAGGTAGGTTCGGAAGAAGATCCAATTCCTTTCAGAACGATCTTGGGTCTCTAGGTAGAATTCTTAGGGGTTTTGTCATTGATGATAATAGTAGAGACATAATTATCCATTGAAATGTGATTGATAGTTGAATCATAGTTATAGGATGCTCTTGTATAGTTGGTTTGGTCATCTGTGGCTCTAGACTTTCCCTTGTCATGTTTTGGGAATGGTTCCTTAAACATCTCATGTTCTTGGTTGGACGAGTGTCCTTCAATCTC
The DNA here is from genome assembly GCF_030272615.1 of Cryptomeria japonica. Classification (NCBI taxonomy): domain Eukaryota; kingdom Viridiplantae; phylum Streptophyta; class Pinopsida; order Cupressales; family Cupressaceae; genus Cryptomeria; species Cryptomeria japonica. Next base: position 272,834,490 of record NC_081407.1, read on the forward strand.
AATGTCACCTCTATCAATGAGATCTTGTATGATGTTCTTCAATCGATGGCAATTTCCTGTTTTATGTCCCTTGCTTTTATGAAATTCACAATACTCATCATCATTCCACCAATTTGGTTTGACCTTTGGCTCATATGGAGGTAGATCTGGAATTATTATTATCTTGTTTGCCACTAGCTTTTTGAAAATGGACTCAAGTGGTTCTCCCAATGGAGTGTACTTCCTTCGCGATTTGGAAGTTGTTTGAGTATTCACTTGATTGTTTGTAGAGCTTGATCTAGAAAAAATGATTTTGGGTCGTACTGTATTGGCATCCACAACACCATCATTGACTGTGTTCTTGTTTTTGTTCCAAAATCTTGGCTTATCTTTTCCTTTAAAGTCATCTTTATTTTCCTTGATTATCTTAATGACTCCTTGTTCAATTAGGACCTTCTCTGTCGCTAAGCCTTTTTCAATGACATCCTTGAAGGTGGAAAAACGAGCTTTTCTTAAGTCATAACCAATGTCTTTGTTAACATTTTGGGTGAACATCTCTACCATTTGTTTTTGTGGAATTTCACAAGAGCATCTACTAGCTAGATTTCTCCATCTTTGTAAAAATGATGCAAAAGACTCTCCCTCTTTTTGCTTGGTGTTGCACAAGGTAGCGACTGATATGTCTGTCTCTATGTTGTATGAGAAATGTTGGATAAATGCCTCTGCTAAGTCACCCCATGACTTAATTCCAGGTGGAAGTTGGGAGAACCATTCCATAGCTTGATCACCTAAGCTCTGTGGGAATAATCTCATCAAATATGTCTCTTCTAAAGCTACCTCAATGCAAGCTGTGAAAAACTATCTTATATGTGCCTTAGGATCCCCTTTTTCTCTATACTTATCAAACTTAGGTGTCACAAAGTGTGTAGGAAATGGAGGCATTGGAATGCTCTTGTCAAATGGATAAGGACATATGTCTCTCATTGTGTATGTTGGCTTTGGTGTATTTATGTCCTCCATTTTCTTTTGTAAGTCCTTGATTTGTTGTTCCAAATTATTCTTAGGTGGAGACCGACTTCTTGGACCATACCCCATGCCTGAAGCACCGAGTGGAGGAGGAGCATGTTGCATATATGGATGATATTGATCATACACATGTTCATATGGAGGAGGTCTATAATGATGTTGTGTATATGGACCACTTGGTATAGAGTCATGATGAGGAATGGAATATCTGTTTTGTCCATGTATACCATACTCTACAGGCATGTCATGAGTTTGTTCTAATGTGTTGCCCCCAAATTTGACGCGGGGTTTTCTTGTGTCCAAATTTTGAGCATGCCTTTGGATATCCAATTGCTTTGGTGGTTGGTCCTTAGAATTGGAATGTGATTGAGCATATTTTTCTGCATAAGACTTCCATAACGGTCTACGAAGGTGAGTATCATATACTTGACCATGTGTGTATGGGACCTCGGGTTTTTGAAACAAAGATGATGGTGATTCAGGCACCATATGTGGTCCTCTATTGCCTCCACTATTAGGCCTCCTTTGATCCATGTTGGAGTGAGTTTGTTGCAAAGGTCGATTTTCCATTATTTGAGACATGTCAAAATCATGAGGTATCTTGGCTCCACTTTGTGCCATCACTTGTAAGAAATATTGTCTATCCTTCCTCATTATTTCCTCAACCAATCTATTGAAATGGGGATTCATAATGGTGTCTTCCACTTCTGCTGAATGTACAGAAAAGTTGTCCATATTGTCATTGTGTGTATCATTGTTGTTTGTAGTGTCCATGTGCTCAACATTTGGAATGTTTCTATAGGCATCCATGTTAGGTAATGTAGTATGATCAGAATTGAAAAAGATATCATTGTCATACTCATAGGAACTCATGTTTGCGGACTTTTGAGCCTCTTTAGTTTCTCTCCTAGATTTTTGGGAATGGGTTTCAACCATGAACTAGGTATTGACCAAGATGTGTGAGACTAGATGAAAATGGAAAGAGTATGGAAGACCAAGAGTTGGATGGAATGTAAATGAATTTGAGGTTTACTTGCAATGTCCAAAGTGTAAGACCAAGTATGTATGTAGTAGAGTGGGTGTGACTTCCAAAGAGATGATAGTTTCTCTTGATGAGGTAAGTTGACCTTGACTCTAAGTAAGACCAAATGAGACCCAAAGGTGATAGACCTTGATGAGGGACCACTTAGCAAAATGTTGTTGCATGTAGTGTGTTGACAAAGTATGATGAGGACAAGCAAGTGACCTTTTGACTCGGGTTTAGACAAATGTGTATGTAATGTAAGGTGTAAAGCAATGATGGACTTTGTGAGACCCAAAGATAGGTTGAATGCTAGATGAAAACCTGAAGAGATAGCTTAGGAAGCTCTTGTTTGTTGGACTGTAAATTTTTCCAATTTGTGAAGTTGTTTGTTGTGACCAAATCTGAATGTTTGACTGTTTTTCGTGACAAGAGGACACAATGTTGATGAGGACTCAATGTTTGCAAGTGTTTAGACTCAAAAATGACTCAAAGAAAAGTGTGTTGTTTGATGTAAAAAAAATTTTGCATACACTTGAAGACACAAAAGACACAATGTTTTGTTGTTTGATCTTGAATGTTTGATTGTTCAAAATAAGACAAGCACAATTCTTATGGTTGGCCAGGACAATAGTTGTTGATCCCACATGGAGTTTCCCCCGAGGCTACGCTATTCAGAGCAGATACTTAGATGCTTGACCCCACTGGCTCCACCCTCGACACTCCTCGGGGCAGCCAAGCATCAGTCCCCACAAAAACTCCCTGTGGCGAACTTTGTATCTCTACTAAGAACCGTATGTGTGTGGGCCGCTACCAGAGGTCCGACCTGCTGCCCCAACAACTAGAAGGATTTTGGCTTCTAAAACAAAAAGGTGCTAGTAAGGGCATCCGCTCCTGTGGCCATACATGCGGCACTTTCAGCTTTGTAAATACGGAAACCTCCCAGCCGGTAGGGGTTACGCCCTACAACTGATCAAATAAATTTGATCAAATGGGTTTATGGGGAGACATAGTGTCGGTATGAACTAATCAACACACGTCATCCATAATTTTCACCATGAATACAGTTGTTTATAGTGGTTCGGAAGAAGTGGGTTTTCATCGCTACCACTTGGGTCGTTCTCTCCTCACTAATAGTCCTAATGACCATATCGGGAGACAGGCCCTCTAAAGATGAAACAAAAAGAGCCTATTGCTCAAGACACAAAAGACAATGGTTCAATTTTAGTGCACCAATTGAAGTGTTTGCTAGTCTATGAGAACAAGGCACACAATAAAGATCAAAAACCCTTGCCAAGGTCCTGCAACAAAGATTTGTTAGTAGTTTGGATTGTTTGAAATAATCACCCCTTTCTGCAAGCACACAAGTTAGGTAAATTTTAGATCCAAAAGACTTTGTGAAATAGGAGCCTTTAACAATGCATTTTGTTGACCAATTCAAAGATCTGATTCATCATAAAAAAAGACCACCTATAAAATTTCAAGAGATTTTCAGAAATGTAAGAAAATCCAAAAAATTTGCTAATTTGCTCTAAAAATTATTTTTTTATGAAAAATCATAAAAAAATCATATAAACTGTAAAATCGATCTAAAAAATCTAAAATTTTTACTGGAGAGTCCTAATGGTCTTCCAAACCTGCATAAATTTTTTTTTATAACAAATCCAAGCAGTTTGTGAGATATGAGTAAAATAATGCAAAACCCTAATTTTCAAAGATCCAATTTTTGAGGAATGATTTTGCATCAAATTTAAAATAAAAAAGAACAGATCCTATGTATAATTATAATAGATTTCCAAAAATGTAAGAAAATCCGAAAAATTCTCTCATTTGCTCTCAAAATTAATTTTTAATGAAAAATCATAAAAAATTCATAGAAAATGAAAATGTGCTCCAAAAATTCTGAATTTTGGATTGAGAGCTCCTGATACTTTTCCTGACCTGCAAAAAACATTTGATGCCAAAATTTGAAGCCGTTTGTGAGATCTGATCAAAATAAGGAAAAACCCTAATTTTTAAAGATCCAATTTTTAGGGAAATATTTTGCATCAAAATTAAAATAAAAAAGAACAGATCCTGTGTATAATTATGATAGATTTCCAAAAATGTAAGAAAATCTGAAAAATTCTCTCATTTGCTCTCAAAATTAGTTTTTTTATGAAAAATCATAAAAAATTCATAGAAAATGAAAATGTGCTCCAAAAATTCTGAATTTTGGATTGAGAGCTCCTGATACTTTCTTTAACCTGCAAAAAAAATTTGGTACAAAATTTCCAAACCGTTTGTGAGATATGATCAAATCTCTCCAAGATCTTGATTTTGTGTCCAAAACCCTAGTTGCACAAGGTTATTCTCTAAATTGTTTTACAAAACAGCAATATAGGGTTAGAAAAATCTGCAAAAAACATAGATCTAACAAAAATCCATGTCCCACAGGGCGTGCCAAAATGTATATGGTGGCGATGGATTAACAACAAGATTGAAAGACTAAATGGATTCAACCACAAAACCCTAGCCTAACAACAACAAAGATCCACCATAACATATGAAGATTACCTAAGACAATGCAAATCAAATGAAATCACAAAGATTATACCATCACATGTCCAATAGGATTTGAATCTCCATTCTTCCTATCTCCATTGATCTTGTTTGATATAGTTGCTCTCAGATTTTATATGCACAAGAGCTCAACAAAGAATGAAAATGTGGTTGCAAGTAGGCTTGATTGCATATGCAAGTTCGAAAGCGTAGTCGGGGCTGAATGCACAGTGAGTGTAATCAATTGATTAGGATGCATAGATTGATTAGGGTTGATAATGAAGGAAGTATCCTCTTATATAGAAGACACTATATGAAATAGAGGGATAAGATTGAGAGGTGTAAAAGAGGTCGACTATGATTAGAGGGTAGGTAAAAGAAATAATAAAATAATGAGAGGGTAGGTAGTGTATGAATTAAGAGATGAATGACATGTGTCATGGGTAGAAAAGGTTAATGAATTAATTAAATAAATAAAGATTTATTTAATTAATAAAAGAAGTGGGATCAATTAAATAAATAAGATATTTATTTAATTTAAGAAAATGATAATTTAAATAAATAAAGGTATTTATTTAAATGAGAAATAAGGCTAGAAGAGGATAAATGAATTAATTAAATAAATAAAGATTTATTTAATTAATAGAAGAATTAGACTAAAATAATTAAATAAATAAAGATATTTATTTAATTAGACATGACAATTTTAGGTGTCTACATCACCATTACAAGGTCAACTTAATTGGTGTTTTTTTATTGTGATTTTTATATAAAGATGAAATCTATTTGGAGGATGCTATATGGTGTATGAGAGAGATGTGAAGTAGTGTATGGTGTATCTCTTGGCATTTGCATGAAGATTGCATTGATGAACTTTTATGTTATCATTGATGTCAATTATAACCGGTAATGATGTTGTAATAATGTTGTTTTATAACCGGTAGGAAGAGCTAGTGAAAGGAATTGCAACTGGTATATGAGCTTGTGAAGGGAACTGATATTACTAGAAAAGAAGTGATATCAACTGGTAAACCCTACTTGTTGATATGCTAAACCCTAATCAATGGAGCTTGGTGAATCTGTTGTATTGGTTTATGATCAAATGATGAACGGTAATGATTATGTCACATATGCATGTTGTATGAGAAGAGTTTCAAATGGTTTTTGGTGCGTAGAGATAACAGTTTTATCTTAGGAATGAGCAAGTTCATTGCATGTAATGGAATCCATGTGATGAGTTACAGTGTTCGATGAAGCAGTGATAAAGGAGCGGTCGAGGTTATCTTGAATGATGTGCAGTGATTGTTATGTAATCCAATGGTCATACTTTAACCGATTTGTTTGTAATGTCTATGAGATAATTAGGTTTGTAATGTGTTGTCGACCTATTGTTTTAATTATAAGGTCGATGAGTTGCTTTGTTGTAATGTTGGCAATTTTGGTTGAATGTAAGAGTGATTAGTTGTTGAACCACATGATGTATCTGCAGTATGTGTAAAGGCAGATAGGAGCATGAAAAGGATCTGAACAAGCAAGTGTAGTACTATTCAAACAGATCAACAAACCCTTGTTGTTCTCTAATAATTACAACAGTCAAATCCCTTAATCGGGTAAGCTCTAACAAGCTTAGTGTTATCTAAATCCTCTAACCAGGTGGTCCATTAGCTTGGATTTCAAATCCTCTACCAAGTTTACTCCTAACAATGTATTGCTTCTAATAGGGCATTATAGTCAATCCCTTAACTAGGTGGTCCCTAACAAGATTTGTTTATTGTAAAGCTTTAATAGGCTTGGATCCTAACAAGGCAAACTTCAGAAGAGTTCAGAATACTTGTGGGTATTCATCCCCATCGTGGTTTTTCCCATTTGGGTTTCCATGTCAAAATCATTTTGTCAAGTGGTGAATGTTTTTGTGGTTATGTTTAATATGGCTAATTTTCTTAACTATTAAATCCACTTAGATATGATATGATGATCGACAACAATCTGAAATGAGCTTTTACTTTTGTTAGTAAAGTATTTGAATGATTTGCTTAAATGGTTTGTGAGTTTCAGAGTTGATTTATTGTTATTCTATTATGACAGTCAACCGGTTTACTTGACGGTGATATTGCAATTTGTCGGTTCTAAGTTTGATTTGAGAGGTTGTTTTTGTTTGGTAAACAGTTTATGTCAGTTTTTCTATCTACTGATTCACCCCCCCTACACTCAGTAGTTGACACAGATCCTTATTGATTCATCATACCATCAATTGGTATTAGAGCATTTCAGGTCCTCTAAAGTCTAAGCCTAACAACTTGAGGTAAAGATCTTGAAGAACATGATGAAGAAAGAAGGTCCCAAGTTTAATAGAGAAAACTATAGAAAATGGACTGTGATAGAATGAAAATCTATATCAAGAGTCTAGGAAGTCAATACTGGGAACATGTTGGTACTCAATATGTTGCACCTAGTGGGACTATGTCTAATGATCTATAGAAAGAGCAACGAGAAAACAATCAAGCATTGGAAGCCATTATCAATTATTTGTCTAATTCAGAGTATCTTGATGTTCACGGTCTGGAGACTGCTTATGAGGTGTGGAAGAAACTTGAGGAAATCTATAGCGGTGATGAGCATGTGAAGATTGCCAAAGAAGAGAGTCTGAGAGGTGAATTTGATGACATGTGGATGGCTAAAGGTGAAAATATTCAACAATATGGTCAGAGGATCAAAGAGATAGTTGGTGAGATCAAGAGTGTTGGTGGTAAAGTGGAAGATGCCACAGTGATTAGTAAGGTGTTGAGTGTTGGCTTGATGATGAATGTAACAAATTCATCACTTGTTGTCATCGATGAAACACTCTCACACACACATATGATTACATTGACTACCAGTGTAACTTCAATTGTTTACACTGTTAACCGGTATGTTAGAGGTTTATCTCTAACTAGTACTTTGTGTCAATCGGTATGTGCATAAGAGATAACCTATGGTTATACTAAGTTGACATCAAGATGAAGATCCAGATGGAGATCAAGCGAAGGTTCATGGACAACCGTTCATATGTTTTATTCAAACCGGTATTGATTGTTCCAACCGATATTTGGTTATTTTTGTGATGAGTTACCTGCACCGACTACTTGGCGGTAATTTTTGTGATGAGTTATGATCACATGTCTAGATACACTGCACCTAGGAAATTGTGTTTTGATTTCCTTGGACCGACATAAGATTTGAATGTCTATTTAAAGACATCTTAGTAAATCATTTAAATGAGACATTATGTTATTGATGGTATGCATCAAGAGTGAAAGTTTTTGAGCAATAAGTGTTAAGATGAAGAGTGTGTTGAAGAGTAGTTTTGAATGTACTTAGAAGGATCTGATCAAGCAAGTATTGTGCTACTCAGAATAGATGAAACCATTCTTGTTGTTTTATAACCATTACAACAGAATCAAATCCCTTAACCGGGTAAGCTCTAACAAGCTTCAATGTACAAATCCTCTAACTAGGTGATCCATTAGTTTGGATTCTTAAATCCTCCAGCGACGTTACTCCTAACAAGGTACTACCTTTAACAGGGTACAAGCTTCTAATCAAGCTTTGGGATCTCTAACAAGATTCGCTCCTAATAGAGCACTTTGTAGACCTTAACTGGTCAGTTATCTATTATTGTAGATAGTTAACTTGTGAGTTCCATCTCACCGTGGTTTTTACCTATTTGGGTTTTCCACGTATAAACACTTGAGTTATGGTGGATGCTTTACTTTTTGTGAATGTTGTTATATCATTTTGGATTGCATGCATTGTGTTTAAAAGCTTTCTTAAGTTCATCTACCGGTTAGTGTTTGAAGTAGTGTTTTATTTGGTGTCACTGATTCACCCCCCCCTCTCAATGCTTTTCAAGTCCATCATTGAGAACCCTTCTACCGGTCTATGCTATCCGAGTTGCAGCCATTCAGGAGCTAAAATCTATTGACAAAACTAAGGTAACCCTTGACTCCATCATTGGTAAGCTTATTGCATTTGAATTAAATGGTTATGATGGTAGTGTTTAGAAATCCGATCTGCATTTAGAGCTTCAGTTTTTAACCCTCCTATGAGGAAAAACAAAGATGTTAGTAACAATTATGAATCTAGATCCAGCAGAGAAGTTGATGATGAAGACAAATTGATTGAGCTTCAAGCATTGTTGGCCAAGCGGTTGTCTAGAGGTACCGGTAAGTATAGAGGCAAATTACCTTTGAAATGTTTTGCATATAACAAGATTGGACATATTGCAACTAATTGTCCTAACGGTGACAATGAGCATAAGCTTGAGAAGTACAAGAAGTACAAAGGAAAAGGCAAAATAGATTGTCTCATTGCAGTTGATGGTGGCATCACTGATGAGGAATCTGAGGGAGATGCTAATGAGGACATTGTCTTTGTTGCCATTAAAGAGAAAACATCCGATCAGAAGGGATTAGTTTCTCACATGGATAATTCTGAAGATTGGATCATAGATAGTGGTTGTTCACACCACATGACTAGTGACCAGAGCAAATTTCCTACTTTGAAGGAATTTGATGGAGGAGTTGTGAGATTTGGTAATGACTCACCCTGCATGGCAAAAGGAAAGGGAACTATTTCTCTTAATGGAAAGAGTAGTGCAGATGATGTCTTCTGGGTTGAAGGATTAAAGTACAATCTTTTGAATGTAGCTCAACTCAATGACAAAGGTTATCCATTGGAATTTAAGAATGGAATGTGCAAAATCTATGGGAACAAAGGTGAACTAATTGCAGCCGGAAAAGAGACAAAAGGTAACCTGTTTCACCTGAATCCTAAAGTCAGCAACTGTTTAATTGCTAAAGTAGATGATAGCTGGCTTTGGCATCGAAGATTTTGTCATAGAATTTTTGATAACATTGTTAAGGTCAGTAAGTCCCAGTCGGTAAGAGGTTTGCCTCAGTTGGACAAATCAGTGATTGCTCTATGTAAGGAATGTCAATTGGGAAAGATGACATCCTCAACTTTTAAGAGCAAATCCTTTTCAGCAGAACATATGTTAGATTTGGTTTATACAAATCTTTGTGGACCCATAAGGACTAAAAGTATTTAAGGTGACAGATATTTTATGATCTTCACTGATGATTGCTCAAGAATGATGTGGGTCACATTCTTGAAGGACAAAATGGAAGCCTTTAGTAAGTTCAAAGCATTTAGGGCCTTAGATGAAAAGGAAAGTGGTAAGAAGATAAAGTGTCTAAGGACTGATCAAGGTGGTGAATTTACTTCAGAGGAATTCACTAGATATTGTGAAGATAATGAAATAAAGAGGCATCTTTCTGCACCGAGGACACCACAACAAAATGGTATTGCAAAGAGAAACAACTGATCATTTGTTGAAGCTACTAGAACAATGCTTATACAAGGAGGTGTAGCGAAAACTTTCTGGAGAGAAGTTGTCAGCACAATTGTCTACACTATGAACAGGATATTGGTAAAAAGAGGTAAGGATAAAACTCCTTATGGATACTGGTATGGTAGATCACCTAATGTCGGTTATTTTAATATTTTCAGCAATAAATGTTTTATCAAGAGAAGTGACTATGTAAGTAAGTTTGAGGCTAAAATTGATGAAGGCATGTTTCTTGGTTACTCCACCAAGAGTAAGGCCTACAAATGTTACAACAATCGAGCACAAAAAATCATTGAAAGTGTTGATGTCAGAGTGGATGAGTGTCCTGAAGTCTCAGGAGAAACCAGTAAGGAGAAAAAGGATGAAGAACCTTGCATTCTAATTTTGGATCGAGAACCGGTGAAGCCAGAAGCTGATGTAGTGAATGTTGTTGTACCAGTTCAACCAGAACAACTAGATTTAGGAGAAGATGATGATAATGAAGAAGAAGAACCTGAAGATAATGATCATGTCATTCCATTGTATGTGAGACTCAATCATAATCCTGACCAGATTATTGGAGATAAAGATGCTGGAGTGTTAACCAGAAGAAGAATCAGAGAGAATTCTTGCATGATCTCCACTATTGACCCTAGAACTGCTAAGGAAGCATTTGGAGATGATCACTGGATTAAAGCTATGGAGGAGGACCTTGACCAGATTGACAAGAACAACACATGGACCTTAGTACCCAGACCAGTGAATAAAAATGTGATAGGTACTAAATGGATATTTAGGAATAAACTGAATGAAGATGGAGTAGTGATTTGAAACAAAGCTAGATTGGTATGCAAAGGTTATGCACAGGAAGAAGGAGAAGACTATGGTGAGACATTTGCACCAGTTGCTAGATTGGAAGGTGTTAGGACTCTACTTGCATTTGCAGCATATAAGGGATTCAAAGTATATTAGATGGATGTAAAGTCAGCATTTCTAAATGGAATACTGGAAGAATAAATATACATTGAGCAGCCAGATGGTTATGTTTTGACTGATGCAAAAGATATGGTGTGTAAACTGCACAAGGCACTATATGGTTTGAAGAAAGCATCGAGAGCATGCTATGAAAGGCTACATTCACACCCGATGAAGATAGGTTTTTAGAGAACCAGTGAAGACAACAATATATATCTCAAATCTGAAGGAGATAAGATACTGGTTAGTGAAGTGTTTGTGGATGATATCATATTTGGAGGCAATGATGACATGAGTGATGACTTTGCAAATGAGATGAAAAGTTAATTTGAAATATCTCTAGTAGGAGAGATAAAAAAATTCATAGGTTTGCAAATTCAGCAGATGAAGAGTGGTATTTTTATCACACAGTATAAATATGTGAAAGAGGTATTGAAGACATTTGGAATGAGTGACTATAAACCAGTTGGGAAACCAATGGTTACAGGTTGTAAACTTTCTAAGGAAGATGAAGCCACATTTGTTGATAAAAAGGAGTACAAGTCAATGATAGGGAAATTGCATTATGTTGTTCGTAGCAGACCAGATATTGCTCATGCAGTTGGTCTAGTTGCTAGATTTCATAAGAATCCAAAGGAGACACACTTGATAGAAACCAAGAGGATATTCAAATATTTTAAAGGTACTACTGACTATGGATTATGGTATCCATATGCAGGTAAATTTGATTTGAAGGATTATACAGATTCAGACTGGGTAGGTAATGTTGATGTTAGGAAGAGCACAACCGATGGAGCATTCTTTCTTCGAGGAAGACTTGTTTCATGGAGCAACAAGAAGAAGAGTTGTACATCACAGTCCACTGTTGAAGCTGAGTATGTTGCAGCGTATATAAATTGTACCCAGGCAATCTGGATGAAACATATTTTGGAAGGATTTGAGTTGAAGATTACAGAACTGGTAAAGATTTTATGTGAAAACACCAGTGCAATAAATATCTCAAAGAACTCGGTGTTGCATGCATGAACCAAGCATATTGAGCTGAAATATCATTTCTTGAGAGAAAAAGTGCAGATTGAAGATGTGTTATTGGAGCATGTATCTACTAAGGAGTAGCTAGCAGATATCTTTGCTAAACCTCTGCCTAAGACTACTTTTGAGCATCTTAGAGGTTAGCTATGGGTTGTGCCCCTACATGAGGTCAATTGAGCATGATGTGGAATACATCAGTCTCAGAGCTAGTTGGAGAATCTTGAAGCAAGATTGGTGTAGAGTGGAGTTATTCCATAGGGGGAGCGTCAAGTTGCAGGTTGATGTTGTAGAACAGTGAATTATGACACTGCATGTTTTACTTTCACTTTGACATTGTTGTCAAAGGGGGAGAAAAACTATATGATTATGGGGAGAAGAATTGTATGATTGACAGAGAGAACATCTATAGCCAGTTACCAGCTGAAGACATGGAGACTTAGTTGAAGGAGAGTACGTGATAAAATGTAAACCAAGATTCCTATTCACAATCATAGCAATCAAGGGAATTGATACTTGTATTGCCATCAATGCCAAAGGGGGAGATTGTTGGCATTTGCATGAAGATTGCATTAATGAACTTTTATGTTGTCATTGATGTCAATTATAATTGGTAATGATGTTGTAATAATGTTGTTTTGTAACCAGTAGGAAGAGCCAGTGAAGGGAATTGCAATCAGTATGTAAGCTTGTGAAGGAAACCAGTATTACTAGAAAAGAAGTGAGATCAACTGGTAAACCCTACCTTTTGATATGCTAAACCCTAGCCGATGGAGCTTGGTGAATCGGTTGTATTGGTTTATGATCAAATGATGAACGATAATGATTATGCCATGTATGCATGTTGTATGAGAAGAGTTTCAAATGGTTTTTGGTGCGTAGAGATAACGGTTTTATCTTGGGAATGATCTTGTTCATTGCATGTAATGGAAATCGTGTGATGAGTTACAGTGTTCGATGAAGTGGTGATCAAGGAGCAGTCGAGGTTGTCTTGAATGATGTGCAGTGGTTGTTATGTAATCCAATGGTCATACTTGAACTGATTTGTTTGTAATGTCTATGAGATAATTAGGTTTGTGATGTGTTACCGACCTATTGTTTTGCTTATAAGGTCGATGAGTTGCTTTGTTGTAATGTTGACAATTTTGGTTGAATGTAAGAGTGATTGGTTTCCAAACCAGATGATGTATCTACAGTATGTATAAAGGTAGATAGGAGCATGAAAAGGATCTGAACAAGCAAGTGTAGTGCTATTCAAACAGATCAACAAACCCCCATTGTTCTCTAACAATTACAACTCTTAAATCCCTTAACCGGGTAAGCTCTAACTAGCTTAGTGTTATCTAAATCCTCTAACCAGGTGGTCCATTAGCTTGGATTTCAAATCCTCTACTGAGGTTACTCCTAACAGAGTATTGCTTCTAATAGGGCATTATAGTCAATCCCTTAACTAGGTGGTCCCTAACATGATTTGTTCTTAACAAGACTTATTGTAAAGCTTTAACAGGTTTGGCTCCTAACAGGGTGAACTTCAGAAGAGTTTAGAATACTTGTGGGTATTCATCGCCACCATGGTTTTTCCCATTTGGGTTTCCACGTCAAAATCATTGTGTCAAGTGGTGAATGTTTTTGTGGTTATGTTTAATATGGTTAATTAGCTTAACTGCTAAATCCACTTAGATATGATATGATGATCGACAACAATCTGAAATGAGCTTTTACTTTTGTTAGTAAAGTATTTGAATGATTTGGTTAAATGGTTTGTGAGTTTCAGAGTTGATTTACTATTATTTTGGTATGATAGTCGACCGGTTTACTTGACAGTGATATTGCAATTTGTCAGTTCTGAGTTTGACTTGAGAGGTTGTTTTTGTTTTGTGAAAAGTTTATGTTAGTTTTTCTATCTACTGATTCACCCCCCCTCTTAGTAGTTGATTGGATCCTTATTGATTTATCATACCATCAGTATCTTGTAAGTGTGAAGGTTCACTAGTGTACTTAAGTAATGATGAAGTTAGTTTCATATGTGTAACAACATTGAACTATAATCAACATATAAGAGGATGCATTTCTTTGTAATTCAATCATTTTGATTCATTATATTCAGATTTTTTGTATCTTAACCCAAAGAAGTGATCTTTAATGTTTGCAAGTCCCTTGTATCTTTCCCTAAGGTTTGACACCTTAGTATTACAAATCTGAGCAATGAGCTTCCTTGACCTTGAGCCTAAAACTTTGTAACTTGTTTTCATGTAGTGGGATGATTCTCATAATGGTTTTTTCCCTCATTGGGTTCTCCATGTAAAAATCTTGGTGTTCATGTGTGATTGCTCATGTTTTTAGTTATTTACTTCTTCACATGTGGTAATTGGAATGAATGGCTAAATTGGTTAAGTTTTAATATGTGTTGATTCACCACCCCTCTTAACATCCAAAAGTGTTCAATAATTTGTATTAGACCAAGGTTTCTAAAGAAATAGTCTAACAATTGAGTTATAACTAAGATTTGAACACATTATTTTAATCTAAGAAAGATTTGGATGCTATGGAACAACATGAATGAGACATTGATGTTGTAGTGGATATGGAAGGAGAATTGAGATTTGCTCTTGCTGATCGGGATGAATGTAGGAAAAAATACAAGAAAGTGGAAGATCATGTTGGCTATCTAAAAAGCAAGTTGACAAAGGAAAGAATACTATTGATGATCTTGAAACAAAGCTACATATCAAATCCAGAGAGTGTACCAAAGTTCAAGAAGAAGTGGCCATGTTGAGGAAAGAGTTGAAAGAAGCAAAAGAACAAATTGATAAGAGCCTAAATCTTAAGGATGACATCGAACTACTTGATGTGATGCTATTTGCTCATATACAATCTAAAGACAAACACAAACTTGGTTTTGACAAAGGTAAATTATCTAAGACTCCAAACAAAGAGGAAAAAGGAAATGAAAAGGTCAAGGATAAATTGAAGAAAATTAATGAAGATAAAAAGGGTTTCATTCTAGTTTAGAACAAGAAAAAAATTAAGAAGCCTCCTCCTGCTCAACCAAGTAAATTCATCATCCTTTAATGGTAATTGTTTTTAATGCAATAAGTTTGGACACGGAGCTAGTGAATGTGAGAAGTCAGATCAAATATCAACCTTATAATGGTCAATGCTACACTTGCAATAAGTTTGGATATAAGGCAAATGAGTTCACAAGTAGGACGATATGGAATGGATATGTGAATACAAACTATGACAGAAATATTCAGTATTTCAATGGATATTGTTATACATGCAACAAATTTGGGCACAATTTTGTTGAGTATAGGTCTAATGTCAGAAGGAATGTAAATGGTTAGCAACAAATTTTGACCTATTATAATTGTAATAAATCATGACACATTGCTAGGTTTTTTTTAGAGGAAAGAATTAGAGGTCCTCTAGTCTGATAAAGAAGATTGATGTTTATGTAGAAAAGGAGAAGATGAAGAAGACGTGGGTGAAGAAATGTAATTAGAATATAGAAGGAAAGACAATGGATTGGTTTGTATCTACTGGTGGTGCAGATACTTCCTCTGGAAACTAGATAAAGTGAATTGTTAAAAAGGGAGAATTGATTAAAGACCTTATGAACCCCCTTGTGGCTTTGATGTTGGATTTTCTTTAGCATGTCAGGTGTTGTGAAGGTACTTATGAAGCTTTCTGGATGTTTGCAATGATCCACAGAGGTGTTTGTGATTTCTATCGAAATAGAGTAACAAATTTTTGGTATAACTATAAAATGCATTTAAGGCAGAATCACCCCAGGTAGGTGAAAGTAACAGATAAATTGCTTTTTGAATTCATAAAGGGCTATGATTTTGGAGGACATCATTGATTCGGGCGTGTCCGATATGTGACAAAGGATGTGGTGTATAAGATATACTTTTAGAACTAGGAGGGTTCTACCACCACCATTACAATCTATGCTTCCTATTAGATGGTGGTTGAAGGTGGGAAGTTTGATTTATGTGATATTTTGAGATTGCAACTATTTTGAGTTTGATTTATGTTTATGAATGAGCTTTTGGGTATAAGAAGTAAGTCAAGGGACAAGTTATGTCCTATTAGGGTTCAAATTAAATAGCACTTTAGAAATTTTAACAATGACACAAAGTCTTACAACACCTTGTATTGGGGGTGGTTTAAGAACTTTCAAGACAAGATGCAGGAAAGAGAGAGGATTCTTATTGGTTTTTTAAGGAAGTATAAGAATGAGATCACCGTTCTAGTTAGTAAGGACTTTCTATATTGAAGTTGTTGAACCAAGAATTGCTTAGCTTCTGGAGCTGCCATATGAAATATTAAAGGAGTATGTGGAGAAGAATGCAGAGACCTTATTGCAATTGCTAGTAGATTAGAGTGTAGAAAGATTTGGGACTACATCCAAACCTAAAATTAGTAGATGAATTGGCAAGGTGGATAAAAGGGATCGAATGCGTAGGTCAAGGTTGGATAAATAAATAAAATGGTAATTTTTTTTTTGTGGGAAAGAAAAAATATTTATTCGAAATTTATTTAATTTTGGAGAAGTGTTGGCTAATTAAATAATTTTAAAAATTATTTAATTATATGGGACCAAAAGTTGAATAATTTTAATAATTATATTATTTAATTATAGTGGAGGGAATATAATAAATTAATTAAATAATAAAAAGTATTAAATTAATATATTTGATATTTAGGATAGTTAAATAATTAAAAATATTTAATAATTATAGATGAAGAGAGGAAATACTAGCTGTAGTCACATAAATCTGTCCATTTTAATTAAATGAATATTTCATATTTATTTGATTAAAAACCCACTAGCCATCAGTTAATTAAATTAATATTTAATTAATTCATCTTCAAAATATTCTCCTATTAATTAAATAAATTATTCAATTTATTTTAATTAAATGAATAAATCCTATTTATTTAATTAAATCCCCCCTTTCCTCTTTTAAATAAATTAAATAAAATGTCTTATTTAAATCATTTATCCCCCCCACTTGCATTTTCCTACAAATGTAACTTGCACCTATTTATTGAAATAAATGAATTTTATTTTTATAAAAATCCTAGTTTTCCCTCACCCACCAAACCCACTTGCAATCTTAACCCCCTTCTAGATTCTTCTAACCCCTTCCTAATTAGCCTAATCCATCCCCTAATTATTGTCACATTCCTAAGCAACTTGGAGTCACTTCTCAAAGACTTCAAAGTCTTTGAAAAATATTTAATGCTTTGTGTGTTCAACAATTTAACCTCTAAAGTCTTCTAAACCACTTATGGTTCTTACATGACCATTTATGGTTAACCCCTAACTTAACCCTCATGTGACTCCTCAAGCATTTATTGCTTTGACCATGGTTATCCCTTTTACCTTTGCACAAGAATTTATCCATTGGATAAAAGCTTTATTCTTTGAATAAAGAATTTATTCACTCAACCCAACCTTGACCTTAACTCCCAAGTTAACCCTCTGGTCATGTCAAACATTTAATGCTTATTCCCTCTCCTCTCAACCCCTTTCATGTTGACACTTGTCATCCTAGAATTGGGTTGAAAGCCCCCAAATGGATTGAATATCATTCAATCCTGACCCTTGTTGAGATTACTCAATCTCAACCATCCATTGCTCCATTTTTCTTATAAATAGAGCCCATTTCTTCATAATCCAGATCCTGAAAACTTGTATGCATTTAATCTATAGTGAATTTTAGAGAGCATTAAGTATTTGCATTTACATTTACTCTTTTGGACTAAAATCAACACTAGATTAGATAATAATCTCATTTCTAGCTTGTTCATACTTGCATAACATTTAGATTAATCATCTACAATCTTGAATCTCCATAAGCATCCATAATGCAAAAAGCTGCTGAGAGCTACACTAATTTGGAACTTGGAGAGGAGAGGAACAAAGGAGAAGGAACTAAGAGCATGTTAGAAGGCATTTGGAGATGCCTTGTGGTATTTGTTTCCATAGTTAAATATTTTAGCATGTTTTTAGTGTCTCTTTTGATATGTTTGCTTAGATTAGTTTCTGGTTGAATAACACTAACTTTGATCCTTGTTTCTTGTTGTTTTTGTGTGTTATACGACCACAGGTTTTAGTCTAACCTTGTCCATTTCACAGAGCATCATTTGGTGAACCCGACGTGAATCCAACACCCAACAACATTTTTTGTTACAAAAACTAACTTTTTTGACTGTTTAGCTTGACACACAGGTTGCGCTTTGACGCTTTTGCTCTTGTTTTAGCGCTATTGTAATTTGATATTCTAGCTCTATTGTGTTTACTATAGCGCTATTGTCCGTGTATTAGTGCGTTTGAGTCTTAAGTAGCGCATTTGTCCATGTTTTAGCGCACTTGTTTTAGCTGTTAAAATTTTTAGTTTAGCACTTTTGTCCACATTTTAGCACGTTTGTGTTAAGTAGCACTTTTGTTTTCACACAGAGTAGCGCTATTGTAACAGAACGTTGTTAAAAAGGCCATGTAACCAAAAATAAATAAAAAAATCTTAGGCTTGTGGAAGCCCGCCATATGGTCGGATTTTACTAACTTTTTGCTTCATGTGCAGGTTTTAAACTAACCCCGTTTATTACTTTAAAAAAAACAAAAAAACTTTCATTTAGTGCTCTAAAACTCAACAACACAAATTTGCTTTCATTACAAGTTAGGATCCATTTTGTTTTGGTGCTCTAAAACTCAACAACACAAATTTGCTTTCATTGCAAGTTAGGATCCATTTTGTTTTGTGCTCTAAAAGTCAACAACACAAATTTCATTCCTTGCAAGTTAGGATCCATTTTGTTTTGGTGCTCTAAAAAATCAACAACACAAATTTGCTTTCATTGCAAGTTAGGGATACATTTTATTTTGGTGCTTAAAACAAAACAAGACAAATTTTCTTTCTTGCATCAAACTTAAAAATCACAATCCACACTTCAATTTTTGGGCAAGTAAAAAGAACAATCAATTTGTGTCATTCTTTGTTGCAAAATGATTTTACTTCACACAAACGTGTTTTTCATTAAGTTGACCAGGATTTCAAAATTCTAGTTTACTCAAACATATTGCCTTTGAAGTTAAAAAGAACATCTTGGTTGTTGGAGCAACATCTCCAATTAGATAGAAAATCATTTGCAATGACAAGTTAAAAAGAACAAGTGTATTTTGTGTTTGGCACACTTGTGCAAAAGAGTTGGTTGAGTGGTCCTACTTCTAACACACACTATCCTCTCCCTTGGCTTTCGTGGTCCTAGGTGCAAGAGAAAAGTGTTAGTAACACTCAAGTTTTATCTTTTTAAGAGAGGTCTGCCAAGAGATTGATCACTCTTGGGAATGACTTCGCGCGGTGAATCCTTCGAGCC
This sequence comes from Cryptomeria japonica, assembly GCF_030272615.1. NCBI lineage: Eukaryota > Viridiplantae > Streptophyta > Pinopsida > Cupressales > Cupressaceae > Cryptomeria > Cryptomeria japonica. Next base: position 272,853,815 of record NC_081407.1, read on the forward strand.
GCTATAGAAATCAGGTGAGAGCGAAAGTTGTAGCCTTGGGTATAGTTGTTCCTACAGTGTAACTTGCCGAAAGGACAAATGGCCCCCACCATAAGTTACAAGGGTCTTAAGTGAGTCATTGCAGAATGAACTTATGTTCAAAAACATAAAAAATTACTAAACACCTTTAAGTAGTAGCCCACCCATTCTATTGATTGAGGATATTTGTGATAAATTCAGTGTAAGAGCATAGATGGTTTTGCTCCCAAGATACTCACCATGCATATTTCCTTGAGTGGAAACATAGCTTTTTGAAAAGTCACTTGTGGCTTGATGAAAGTGATGACTCACCCATCATAGGGATCATCTATTTGTTATGGTCGTGCAAGACTTAGTATAACACATCCTTACCTGCCATGACGGGATTCATAAGGTATGAAGTACCAAAGTCGAAGAAATATCAAGATGTGGGCTGAATTTATCGCAACTGGCCATTTGACCTTAGGGATAAAAAGTGTTTGAAGTGTTTTCGTTTTGAGTCAAGACCAGTGCAAATTGAGCCGACTTTAGGCTTTGGAAAAACACCTTAAAATACATTTAAAGGAAAGGGTCATAAAAAGTCCAAGGATTGGGTTGATCTAGACCCATACTTAATTGTGCCTTTTTGAGGCAACATTCTTGTGTTTGTGTGCTTGCTTTGTTTTCTTGTCAAAGAAAAATAAAAAATCAGTTCCAAAAACAAGTATTCATCCAACACAAACATTTTTTTCAGAAAGCAACAAAGGATCAAAATCAAACAGCAAAAGTACCAAACTATATGACCATTCTTCACATCTTGAGAAAGAAGAATCTTCATCAACACATCAACTTGAAGAAAAGACCATTGAGCTCAAAGACTCTTATCAAAAGGAGGAAATTCTTCTATATTAATAGACAAATCTTTGTCTCTAATAGAGCTTTTCTACGTCACATGCGTCTCTATCTTCAAGGGAAATCAAATGAGTTTGATCAAGAGTCATTAAACCGCCGAGCTTTTATGCAATATCGCGCTTTAAGTTATCACAAAAACAAGGGAGGCAAGATCAACCCTGACTTCTTTCCAGACATTTGCATCACATATAACGTAGCTCGAGAAGAACCACCAACTCCCGAAAGAGAAGAAGAAGAATTTGTCCCATATGTAACACAAAGTTTTTATTGAAGTTAAACATTTCATCCATTCCCACATTCACACATCATCAATCCAGTCCAATTCTTGAAACATAAAGAAGTTTTTGTCCTAAGTTCTATTTAGATATTGCTTGAATCAAACACAATACATCACTTTTTAGAATGTCTCTACATCTAGGATAAACTCATCGTAAGAGGCATTTCTATGCAAGTTAAAACTGGTCTATGAGTGAATCCTCTCATTACTAGGTAGTTAGGTCTGTAACACATCTCAGATCTCTCTAAACCTTATCACATCAAACTTCGTCAAACACAACAAGCAATTCAAGAAATAACTTTGGTAACATCTACCTTTAGTGCTAGAGATCCATATGCAAAACACTACAACAAACATAAATCTCTCATTTCACCAACAACTCATCATCATTTTCACCCAACTTCAACAAAAATTTATAAACAAAATGGCTCAAACCCGATCTAGAACTAGACAAATGGAAATTGAAGAGGAAGAGGAGGAAAATATTAATGAATTCCAAGAAGCTCTTGGAGGAAATATAAATGATGAAAATCCAAGTACTCCTACTCCTGCAGCAATAGAAAGGGCACAACACAACCCTCTCTTCAATAGACTTTTTGACGAGATACTCAGGAGCAATGCTAATGCTCACTTTTTAAGACTTGCTCAAGAAGGGGCTAAACTACCCTCTGATTTTGATGTTGCACGACTAAGACAAGCATCAGAATGCCAAAGTCATAATGAGGATGAAAGAGGTCGAGATCACATCAGATACAACCTTCATCAAGGTAATCCCCCACCTCCTCCTCCTCCGAATGAAATAGAAATGTTGGGGCAACAAGTTGAAAATCTCGCCCAACAACTTCATAGTGATGTGAAAACTAATCAATTTTCACTCAATGACATTTGTCCCTATCCCTTTGATAGAAATCTTCATATGCCACCTTTTCCACGAGGGTTTGAAACACCCAAGTTTGAAAAGTATAGAGGAAAAGGAGACCCTCGGGATCATGTTAGAGAATTCCATTCAGCTTGCCTCGAAGTGGCATACGACGACACTTACCTAATGCGGCTTTTTCCCCAAAGCTTGGGAGGAACAACCACATCATGGTTTTCCCGATTACCAAGTGGCATTAGGACCTTCGAAGAACTAGTCCAGAAGTTCCTGACACATTACTCACACAACATTGAACGTGATATCACAAAGGCTGATCTATGTAACACTAAACAAAAACCAGGTGAGCTATTTTTAGTCTTTCTGCAACGATGGCGTCAAATGTCTAGCAAACATTCCCTTCAGTTACCTGAACAAGAACTAGTGGAAATATTTATTTCCAACTTAAATGACGAAATAGAATTTCACCTAGACGTAAAAGACACAGACTCTTTCAATGACATGATCACCAAAGGCTTAAAATGTGAGCGGGCTCTCATAAAAAAAGGGCTTATCAAGATATATAATGAGCCAAAGGATGCCCCTCACCCATGCTTCAATAGTGACAAGCCTAACTTCTGGAACAAAAACAAAAACATCGTCAATGATGGGGTTGTGGATGCAAGAACTATCAAAAGTGCACAACATGTGGTTCGATTTGCAGGACAAAACCCCACACCCAAGAATAACACAGTTGCTCCTCCAAATCAAAGTCGCACCACATCTCAAGATGAACCCAGACAACATCAACAAAATTTTAAACCAAAGCGAACATACACTCCATTAGAGGAACCCATCGAATCGGTGTTACGCCAATTGGTTTCTCAAAATCTGGTAACCTTACCCAAAACATCAAATTATGAACCTCAAGTCAAACCTTCATGGTGAAGGGATACTAAACATTGCGATTTCCATCAAGGAAAAGGGCATAAGACAAGCAATTGTCACAGATTGAAAGATCTTATTTAGGATCTTATTGACCGAGATGAAATTGAAATCGAAGGACACGACCCAAAAACAAAAAACAATGATCATCTCATGTTAAAAAATCCACTTCCATCACATGATCAAAGGGGTCCTTCCACTTCTAGGAGAAACACAGATACTACCGATTATACGCAAGCCGCATATAATTACACTATGAATCACCTATACGATGCCGATGAACAAATTGCAACTATTACCATTAAAAATCCCAGCTCCACTTGCAATGTTGTTACACATCGCGGCAAGATTACCATAAAAGCAGCTCCACAAGGCACCCCATCTATCCCAAAGCAGTATAACCTTGTGGAACAGTTGGACAAAACGCTGGCACTGATATCTATCTTAGAGCTATTGCGCCTATCTCCATCCCATAAAACAATCTTGGATCAAGCTCTCCAAGAGGCGTCAGTCCCTGCAAACCTAAATATAGATCAATTCCAAGCCATGATTGAAAATCTAAGGTCATCACCTTGTCTCACTTTCTTTGAAAGTGACAACACATCCTTCTAGCAACCTCATAATGCCTCACTCCACATTGAAGGGTTAATCAACCAACACAAGATCAAGCGAGTCTTGATCGACAATGGAGCAGGCCTGAATATCTGTACTCTACAATTAGTCACAGCTTTGGGATATGAAATTGAATCAGTGGATCCCCGCAAGAAGATCACAATCAAAGCTTATGATGATGCAAAGCGTTCATCCAAAGGAGTTGTTGTATTACCAATCCGAGTGGGCCCTGTGGTAAAAAACATCATCTGTCAAGTTCTGGACCTTCCTCTACCATACAATTTATTATTAGGAAGACCTTGGATACACGCCATGCAAGCCGTTCCATCCACCTACCATCAGTGTATCAATTTCCCGCATAATGGTGTAGAAATCACAATCCTGGGCGATGCAAACCCCTTTGCATATTGTCATAATATAAGTCATCAACCAGAGATTACCATTCCCAACAATAGAGAAGCCATCTCCTCCACATCATACATAAGTCCAGCCTCTCTTTCCAGTTCAAACACCACTATACCCAAGCAAGAGAAGCTCAAGATGAAAATAGTAGAGGAAGGTCTTAGAGAATACAATCTAAGCCAACTCTTTTGTGTTGGACAAATGCCCACTTCTCCTAGAACACATGGCAAACCTCAGCAAGTACTTCAGATGTTCCTGGTCAAACCAACATGCATTTTAACACCTTTCATCTTAGGAAAGAGTCAAGAAGAGGAAACCAGAGATGAAGACTTAGCAGAATGGATCTATAAAGATCCTACCACCACCGACATTCCGCAAGCTAAGCTTCCCACATATCAATATGGAAAAGGCCTTCTCATTATGAAAAGAATAGGATATGATGGTCAAAGTGCTTTGGGGCATTGTAAGCAAGGGCGACATGAGCTGCTGCAGCCGAAATTAAAACCCAAAGATAACACAGGCTTAGGCTTTCAAAAGGAGATCCTTCCTAAGCTCATATTCAAAGGGATTCCCAACAAACCACTATATCAACCTACTACAAAGAGGTCGCCTTTGATTATAAAAGCAGCACCCAAAAACATAGCAACCGCCCCATTGAGGCTAAAAATCCCAGCAAAACCATCTGCAACGCCAGTCATCTCATCAATCGAACCAACAACACCATCAACAACAACAATAACATCAATATTCCCCTTAGCATCAGCAACTATATCCGAATTCCCAGCAGTATCTACAACACTGGCAGTTCTAGCAGAAGCAGCAGATTCATCACTACCAATACTTCCTATATCAGATTCATTGATCCCCATAATTCTTCTTGTAACACCGATCATTTCATCTACAAAGGTACATCAACTGATCACACCTGCAGTATTTAATTCAAAAGATATCCTAGTATGGTATAGTAATCGACTACTGGAAAGCGACTCAAAAACCGACTCGTGTGAGTTGGAATTTGATTCAGTGCAGCTTAACACTTTAGATGAGGAAGACACATCACTACCTCCACCCCGCAAAGACATCCCTGTTTACGGAGAAGCATAGATAAAGACCTCTTGGGTTCTTGAACTGGAAACTTCTTCCACAGACCCTACGTCACATCCTACGCTTGTTTCTGATAGGGAGAGTACCATCAACAACCTTCACCACAACGTCTTAACTCTCACTGACACATCTAACGAACTTAACCTAATAATTGAAGTAATGCCCATTATTCATCCTAAACTCATCGAATGGAACCAACCTAATCCCCCATGTCTTGACCATTTCCAAAATGATGAGGCGATCATTGACTTTTTGGAACTAAGGGATAACATACCAAGCGGGGATCACAAAGCTGGATTCGCCATAGAACTTAATAGCGCAACATACTTCGGGGTGGATGCCAAACCTTTCAGCTGCAAAAATATAACAATAAAACATGGATCTTCCAGTGAAAACCACAATGTGGCACTATTTGATCCTGCAAAAGTAAAAAGAAAGAGCGTATCCAATGGTGAAAACCTCTCTGAGGCGCCTGAGGATGAAAGGTTTGACATCCTCCCTTCTAGTGCACAACAGGAATGATCGACAATTCTCATTGAGGAAACCAAAGAATACAACGTGAGGACTCTTGAAACTCCTCACCACATACATCTGGCATCTCTTTTGAATTCAGAGGAACAACCCAAGTTTGTTGAATTCTTCCAGAAGCGTCGGATTAACTTTGCACAGTCATATGCACACATGCCTGGGCTTGATCCTGATTTAGTCATGCATCACCTCACCATAGTAGAAGGAGCCAAACTTGTCAAACAGAAGCTTCACAAGATGCATCCTCAGATTGCAGTACTAGTCAAAGTAGAACTTAAGAAACTCTTGGATGTTGGTTTTATTAGACCAATTGATTATGCAGATTGGATATCCAATATTGTGCCTATCGGCAAACCAAATGGGGGCATCTGTATCTGTACTAACTTCAGAGATCTGAACAAAGCATGTCCTAAAGATGACTTCCCCCTACCAAACATCAACATAATCGTAGACCTAACAACAAGACATGCCATGCTTTCTCTCATGGATGGCTTTTCAGGGTACAACCAGATAAAGATCACACCAGAGGATCAACATAAGACAACCTTCACATGTCCATGGGGAACATATTGCTGGAATGTAATGCCTTTTGGTCTAAAGAATGCAGGAGCGACCTATCAAAGAGCAATGACCACTATCTTCCATGATATGATGCATACCATAATGGAAGATTATGTTGATGACTTACTGGCAAAATCATTGATAAGAGAAGGAAATATGGAAATATTAGAGAAAATCTTTGATAGACTAGAACGATATCATGTTCGACTCAACCCAAATAAATGTGTCTTTGGTGTAACCTCAGGGAAGCTTCTCGGATACATTTTCTCAAGGAAAGGCATTAAGGTCGATCCAGCAAAGGTCAAAGCAATCATGGACATGCCACCTCCAAATAACATCAGTTAGCTAAGGACATTACAAGGGCGGCTTCAATCTATCCGAAGATTCATTGCACAACTGGCAGATAAGTGTCACCCATTTACACACCTGCTACACAAAAATATCCGCTTTTAGTGGGATGCTAGATGCTAGCAAGCATTCTAGATGCTTAAAGATTATCTCATGAATACGCCATTGCTGATCCCACCAGATCCAAGTAGGCCTCTATTGCTCTATATTGCACAACTAATACAGCCTTGGGAGTACTATTGGCACAACACAATGCATAAGGGAAAGAGTATGCTATCTACTACATCTCTCGCACATTGGTAGGCTATGAACTCAATTACACATCTATTGAGCGAGCTTGCCTAGCAGTAATCTTGGCAGCCACTAAATTGAGGCATTATCTATTAACACACAAGGTACAACTCATTGCAAAGATCGATCCACTCAAGTACTTACTCAGTAAAGTTGCATTGACAGGCCGTTTGGCCAAATGGGTGATGATTCTCAGTGAATTTGATATTGAGTATGTGGACTATAAGGCTATCAAGGGACAGGTTATTGTAGATCAGTTGGCCGATGCACCACTCATAGGCGATCATCCTCTCATTTCAAATTTTCTAGATGAAGAGATATTCATGATCACAACAACACAACCATGGAAACTATACTTTGATGGTTCATACACTAGGTATGGCTCAGGGGAAGGCATTTTGTTTATCACACCTCAAGGTGACAGCATCCTGAAGTCTTACAGGCTCACATTTCCATGCACAAACAACATAGCAGAATATGAGGCCTTGATCACAGGACTCAGGCTAGCCATACAATGGAAGTTACAAGAACTGCAAGTATATGGAGACTCCCAATTGGTCATTCGACAAGCAACCGATAAATATCAGACCAGGATGATAAACTCATGCCATACAAACAAATGGTAGACAAATTAAAGGAATCATTCACTACTATAACCTTTGAGTATATACCCAGAGATCAGAATCGAGCTGCTGACGATATGGCTACTATCGCATCTCTTCTAGATCTTCCACAAAATTCAACACGCTATGAGTTCTTGGTTGAACAACTTTGGATTCCCGCTTATGATATCCCTGAATCCAAGATGATATGTCGCCTTATCAGTTCTAAATCCCCATGGTACGATGAGTTTTACAACTACCTCCACGATCACACACTTCCTCCTAACCAATCGAATAACCAACGTAAAACCTTCATTCGCCAAACTGCTCGATATACCATTATTGCTGAAACCCTATAGCGACGCAGTCTTGATGGTACTCTCCTTCCATGTCTAGAACAGAATGAGATAACAAAGGCCTTGGAAGAGGTACACGAAGGAATTTGTGGAACTCATGCAAGCGGTTTGTCACTAGCTAAGAAGATCATACGAGCTTGATACTATTGGCCATCCATGGAAAAAGACTCCTACTACTTTGTCAGAAAATGCAAGAAATGCCAAGTTCATGGAGACCTGATGTATGCACCCGTACAGGAATTGCAACCAATCACAACACCATGGCCCTTTTGTTAATGGGGACTTGACCTTGTGGGTAAAATCCATACATCTTCATCCAATGACCATAAATTCATTATTACCGCCACCGAATACTTCACAAAGTGGATCGAAGTTGTTCCACTTACCCAAGTCACCGACAAGCAGATCACCTCATTCATCCTTAATTACATCATCTGCCGGTATGGTGTACCCATGTCCATCATCACAGATAACAGTCTTCCTTTCAAAAATCAAGATGTCCGTGAACTCTGTGAGAAGTTTCACATCCAACACCGCTTTTCCACTCCCTATTACCCACAAGGAAATGGTCAGGTCGAAGCATCAAACAAGAATATATTAAGAATCCTAAAGAAGACAGTCAATGATGTCGGTCGTGATTGGCATGTTCAATTGAATCCAGCATTATGGGCGTATCGAACTAGCATTCGAACCCCTACAGGCGCAACTCCCTACTCATTGGTCTATGGAGCAGAAGCTATCTTATCTATTGAGGTTGAGATACCATCACTACGGGTTTCCTTGCATAATCTAATAGATGATGAAGCCTACAGGGTATCACAAGCTACTTGATAAGAAACAACAAGCTGCATACAATCACCTCAAATCCTATCAGCAGTGCATGAGCAGAAGCTACAAACATCGAGTTAGACCTCATACATTTGAGGTAGGTGATCTTGTTCTTCGAGAGAATCCTTGTAACCAACCCAACCGAGAACATCAAGGAAAGTTTGAATCAAACTGACTGGGTCCATATGTTATCACTGTTGTATTTGGGTCCGGGGCATATCAGTTGGCTACTTCGGAAGGAGAACCGCTAGCAGATCTGATCAACAGCATGCACCTTAAACGGTTTTATACATAAGTTACACAGAGCATCAGGCTCCCATACATCCCAAAAAAACACCAAAAACATTTAGATAAATGTCATGAAGAAAATACAAAAACATCAAAAATAGTAAAGAAAAAATCATGCATTCAAACGGTGAACAACCACTCTGATGGCACCTTGGGTAAGTGCGATGGTGAAAACCTGGTAAACAAGCGCCACTCATACAAGCTATGGCTCCATTGTCTTTCAGACTTGTTGCAATCACATTCATTTCATTTACTCATCCATCAATCCAAACCATGGCTAGTTATTGGTCTGCAATCCAAGATAGTACTTTACGCGTCTTGCATCCCGCTTTTTCATAGTCATGTCTAAAACTGGGGGCAATACCCTTAATCCAGTTTGATGGAAGTGGATACTACATTGTTTTGTGATTCACTATGTTCTACATTGAAAACTATCTCGCAAACTACAAAAAACATTGAAAACTATCTCTCAAAATACAAAAAACATTCAAAACTATCTCACAAAATCCAAAAACATGATAAAACATCAAACAATAAAAAACATGGCAACACCTTGTACATACTGATGCTCTGCTAAATGGACAAGGTTAGTCTAAGAAAAACAACACAAAACACACAAGAAAATCGTTAGTGTTATTCAATCAAAAACTAATCTAAACAGGCATATCAAAAGAGACACTAAAATCATGCTAATATATCTAACTAATGAAACAAAGATAATGAGGCATCTCCAAATGCCTCTTAGCATGGTTTTAGCTCCTTCTCCCTTGTTCCTCTCCTCTCCAAGTTTCAAAATAGTGTAGCTCTCAGCAGCTTTTTGCACTATGGATGCTTGTGGAGGATTGAGATTGTAGTATTGTGCTCCAAATGTGAAATGAAAAGCTAATACTATGCTATTGATACTAAAAATGATTTATTTTATCCAAAATGACAAGATATTAGTTGATTATGCTAAAATGCTCTCTTAAAATGCCTATAGCTTAAATGCACACAAGTTTTCAGGATCTGGATTATGAAGAAATGGGCTCTATTTATAAGAAAAATGGAGCAATGGATGGTTGAGATTGAGCAATCTCAACAAGGGTCAGGATTGAATGATTTCAAATCCATGTGATGGCTTTCAACCCAATCCCAGGATGACAAGTGTCAATGTGAGATAGGTTGAGAGGGGAGGGAATAAACATTAAATGCTTGATATGACTTTGAGATTTAGAGTCAAGGTTAGTTGAATGAATAAACTCTTTATTCAAAGAATAAAACTTTTATCCAATGGATAAACTCTTGTGCAAATGTGAAATGGATGAATATGGTCAAAACAATAAATGTTTGGGGGGACAAGTTTGAAATAACCATAAATGGTTATGTAAGAGCCATAAATGGTCATGTAAGAGCCATTAGTGGTCTTGGAAGACTTTGGGGGTTAATTTGTTGAACACACAAAACATTAAATGCTTTTCAAAGACTTTGGAGTCTTTGAGAAGTGACTCCATTTTGCTTAAGAATGTGACAATAATTAGGGGATGGATTAGGTTAATTAGGAAGGGTTTAGAAGAATCTAGAAGAGGATTAGATTTTACAAGTGGATTTGGTGGGTGAGGGAAAATAAGATTTTATTAAAATAAAAATTCATTTATTCCAATAAATGTGTGCAAGTTGCATTTGTAGGAAAATGCAAGTGGGGTGGGGATAATGATTTAAATAAATATTTTATTTAATTTATTTAAAAGAGGAAAAGGGGATTTAATTAAATAAATAGATTTTATTTATTTAATTGATTAGAATTTGATTTAATGAATTAATTAAAAATAAATTGAATAATTTATTTAATTAATAGAAGAATGTTTGGGGATGAATTAATTAAATATTAATTTAATTAACTGGTGGCTAGTGAATTTTTAATCAAATAAATAGCGAATATTTATTTAATTAAACTGGACAGATTTGTGTGACTACATTTGCCCCTCTTTGAGACGGTGCGGTTTATCGCGTCGTTTCAAAGAAAGAAAAACTGATGTGAAGAAAATGCCCCATAAAATGTTAATTTAATGGGTGGTATGCCCCCTCGAGAGATGGGCCGAAAAATTTCGAAAAATCGGAGGATCTCTCGAAAAAGAATGAAAATTGGCGAGGTGGTAGAAGAGAAGAAGTTAGGCATACGGGTGAAAAATAGAAGAAAATGGGGGAAAAATGGAGAAATGGGGGGGCTCGGGAAGTTCACGGGGACCACGGCGGTGAGCGAGGAGAAGTTACGGTGACGACAAAGGGTATAAATGGGGTGAAAGGGGCGAAAACAAGATCATTTGTGACTACGACCATTTGGAAATCAGAGCTCTGATAGGAACATTTTGGAGGAGCGAGTAGCAGTCAGGATGCCGATTCCGATCACCGAGCACAGATTTGAGCGAGTTCGACGGTTCCAGCGTCTAGACGACTACGGACCAGCGGTACGCAAATTTGAAAACTTAATTTTTATGCATTTTTGATAGGTTTTTAGCTGAGTCCAAGTCAAGTCGGAGCAAGAGCGCTGGAACTACGGTTTTGACGCTTTTGCTCCATGAACTAGCGCTACTGCGCCGCAATGGCGCTATTGCCCCATTGTTTGAGCGCTTTTGTTTTATTATAGCGCTATTGTATGCAAGTTTGGGTGCTATTGATTAAGAAGTGCTATTGAGGGCTTAATTGAGCGCTATTGATTTAAAGTAGCGCTACTGTGTAGTTGTTTTAGCGCTTTTGTATAGCTTATTGAGCGCTTGTGTTAGGGTTGTAGCGCTATTGTTTGGAAACTAGCGCTTTTGTTGGTATAATAGCGCTTTTGTCTTAGGATAAAAAGATGCCCCAGTTTGGATGAAGAAAATCTCCCGATGCCAATGATTGATGGATGGCGAGGTGAAGTGGGAGTTGTTTTGAACCATAACAGCCTGATGAAACTTAGGTCATTTGTCAGGAGAAGTGCCCGTTGAAGTCTAGGTGGCCATGATTGCTTACCTGTTGAGACCCGAAGATACTTGATCAAAGTATCTGTTGATAGTCTAGGTTTAAACTTAAGAAAGTTTGAAAATAAAACAACTGATGGTGATTGATGAATGTCCATGTGCAGGAGGAGCTGCGCGTGTTGCAGTTACGTGAGCGTCATCCTGCGACACAGGGGTTGCAGGATCGATTGACACAGGCGAAGATTGATTGCATTGCCTCGATGAGATTATATGAGGTGATGCACATGCCCATGATTCGTATGAATCACGGATTGATCACAGCACTAGCAGAGCGGTGGCACAGCGAGACGTGCACCTTCCATTTGGCACAGGGGGAGATGACAGTGACCCTAGAGGATGTGTGGCGCATCCTGCGGATTCCGATTCGAGGGGAGCTGGTCACATATGATAGATCCTGGGGGACTCTTGCAGTGCAGAGGATTTTTGATGAGGATGTTTTCATTGATGATGACTCGATTGCTTGGGAGGAGATAGCGGCATTATATGAGCCTCTTCCAACAGTTTTATCAGGTATTGTGGGAGGTCTTCTGTGTCTTGACAGGCGATCACATGGTTTGGCCATCGGATGGGGACAGGTTATCGAGATGATGATGACCGAGGGGACCCGATTTGCGTGGGGGCCGTGTGTGCTGGCGCACTTGTACCAGGAGCTCCATGAGGTGGTTTATCGGGGGAGGGGTTCCTTAGCAGTGGGCATGACGATGCTGCATATTTGGGCTTGGGAGCACCTACCAGTGACTCGATCGGTGAGTCTGAGATTCCGTGCAGTAGACCAACCGTACATGTTCATGTATAGCGGTATGATGAGTCAGCCCCACCTGGGGAAGTTAGAGTGGTGGCGGCGGGCGCTGGACGATCTAGATGCAGTGATATGGCGGCCATACTTGGAGTGTGAGCCATGGGATGATGATGCAGAGGCACTGCCGTACGTGTTTATGACCCGATTCCTCATTGAGAGGACCGCATACCATGTGGAGAGACAGGTGCCTGGGAGAGGGCTGAGACAGTTTGGGCGGTAGCAAGGACTGCCTAGGGGATCAGGAGAGTATGCTCGAGTTATTCGGGAGAGGTACGCATGGGGGCTAGTGCTACCATATGATCAGGCACTGGCAGAGTTTCAGACACTACAGGCGAGACCGTGGGACATACGACCGAGGGTCGTGGATGTAGGTGTGATAGATGAGTACATGCAGTACCGGGTAGCGCACCCGATCCCACAGATATCGGATCCAACAGAGCCGATCCCAGCTTTTGAGGATGAGAGGGGATAGAGACGGAGGAGGGCAGGAGGTCGAGGAGGAGGAGTAGGAGGTGGAGGAGATGGAGGAGGAGGAGGTAGTGGAGGAGATGGAGGAGGTGGAGGAGAAGATTGGGGAGGTGGTGGAGGAGAGGGAGGAGGTGGAGGAGGTGGTGGAGGAGATGGAGGAGGTGGAGGAGGATTGGGGATGCAGAGTCAGCGGAGAGGGAGAGGTGGACTGCCTTTACAGATATCACAGGGACCATTGATACCGGGAGGAGTTTAGCTGAGTGGGAGGGGGATGGAGAGGGAGATCCCGATGGACAGAGGGGAGGGGACTACTAGAGAGGGTGGTGCAGGGGAGGCGGCCATGGATACCGGGGAGGGAGCCACTGGAGATCTGCGAGAGCATATGATAGTATGTTTGCAAACTCGGATAGAGGATTTGGAGGCGGAGGTGGCAGCTAGGGATGTGCAGCTATTTGCATGGGAGTCAGAGCTGGCGGTGGTGCTGCGGGAGAGAGATAGTGCAGTGGAGAGATTGGCGGAGCTGCAGGAGAGAGTGCGGATTGGAGTAGGAGCACAGGGGCCTACAGGGGAGGTGATGAGGGAGATGCGACAAGCACAGGCTGAGATAGAGTACTGGCGGGGTTTATACGAGCAGGTGGTGCCAGTTAGTCAGCGAGCTCTTAGCTATTTGCAGATGCGGCAGGCGAGATCAAAGCGATCGAAGAGGGTGCAGAGCAGTGGGGGTGTGATGGGTCCTTTGAGGAGGGAGAGATTAGGGGATGCAGGAGGGAGTGGTGGTTCGATGAGGCCTCCATGGAGAGATGGATCAGGTGGTGCAGGCGCCAGTGGTGGAGCAGGGGGAGGTGTTGGGACAACATCTAGCCAGAGTGGCATTTGAGAGAGCATTTTTGCATATATGTATTTGTATCATTGTTTATTTTTTGGACTGTATCTTGGATGGCTCTTGGTAGCCGATTTTTGTAGACTTCATTGCACTCTGATATATGAGATGAGATATATATGAGGAGATCCCATATTTAGATGATATGCGGTTGATTATATATGGATGTTTATGCAGGATGATGAGTGATTGCTTAGATGGATATGTGTACATGTATGCATTTGATGAGATGTTTCTTTTATGCATGTTTTTATGACGATACTGACATATGAATGCAGGTTTATATATGTATGATTTGTTTGATTTTTGATGTAATGCTTTTATGTATGTAATGCCATGATGATGATGTATGCTTATGATAATTTATGAATAGGATTTTGATGTTTCCTCTTTTAATATAATGATGAGATGATTTATGTGATGATGTTAATGCAATGGTTGAATGAATGATGTTATGTATGGATATGCATCTAGATATTTTTAGATGAATGTAATATGGATAAATAAAATGTAAAGTACAAATGTTTATATGATAATGCCTTTAAACTAATGCATATGTAAAATTGATATTTATAAAATGGTATGAACCAATGTTTTATAAACAAGTGGATTTATGATTCTAAATGCGTTAAATATGATTTAAGTACAAATGATAATGTGATGATATTATAACGAATGTTTTAATAACTGCACCTTAATGCAATTAAAAAGATGATAATGAATGCAATGTGAATGAATCCTAAAATGAGCATAATAAGATACTTAGTAATGAATGAATGCACCTTTAACTAAAAATGAATGTATGCAATAATAAATGATAAAGGATGATAAAATGATGATGGATAATCGATACTATATGAATGCCTAGTAAATGACTTAATATAATCAAAGACAATTTAATCCCACGAATGGATCTAATTATTTTTGATTGATGCAATGATGCAAATGTTTAATGAAAATTAATGTCCAAAATGAACTATATGCAATGTTAAGTTAAAAATGACATGAATGTACTTAATGCAAGATGCAACTAAATGCGATGATGATATGACCATGAGGAGTGCAAGGTTTTTGAGACTTTGCATGATGCATTGATGATGTATCAGAGTACTCGGTCGTGATTGTATCCAAGACTAGCTTAATTTTCACATTTGCATATAAATCCTATATATGAATGGATGAATGAATGGGTGATATGCAACGAAATGCAATATATAAATAGATGAGATGAAATGACGATCCATAGTGCTCTATTTTCATCATTGAGCTTTAAAATGTTGGAAGAGAATACAAGCATCTTGACATAATGATTCGAGATGACCTGAGTATTCCTTACATGGATTTTAATATAGCAAGTTAATACAAATGACTTGATATATAAGGGTCAAGTCGACCAGAGTATTGCTTGCGAAACAGACAAGGATTATCTCCGTTTATTCATGACTTGGATCGTCCTCCTTGATCTTAGGCTGATCATATCCTGAGACAAGTGCATACCATACTAAGAGATAAAAACCTTTATCCAGTTTGGATGAGGTAGGAAGAATCAAAGGAAGAGCATTGTACTTGCACACAAACAATATATACATAAAGAATAAAGAATAAGGATCCTTGGTAATGGTTCATGCCCATATGGTCGAGGTATACGCTATAGTCAGCAAGCCGTAATGATCTATGATTGCATTTGGCATAAGATCACGTAGCTTGGTGAACTTCCCACGTAGACACCATTAGTACATGCCCCAGAACTTCATCGGAAATAATGCGTCGAAGATACACAAACAATGTCATAGGAACTTGATATAAATAAACGAAGGATTGTACTCACAAATCAACCAAGTATTTGATAGCGTAAACAAAATTTTCTTGTCAAAGAAAATGTCATCTTGTCTTTGTTTTGGTAAGGAAGGATGCATCCTTGTTGAAGACAGTTTTGATTTTGTTGATGTTGATTGTGTGGTCGATTGATAAGTGGCTATTTTGTGGAGTATATCACAATGTTTGCTTTGGTATCTGTATGGATGAGTATGTACAAGGTGTTGCCATATTTTTGTGTGATTATCGATGTTTTCTGATGTTTTTGGATTTTGTGAGACATTTTCCAATGTTTTTGGTGTTTTGATGATTATTTGGAATGAAGATCTTAATGAATCATAAGACAATGTCGAATCCACTTCCATCAATAGGTTAAGGGCATTGCCCCCAGTTTTAGACATGACTATGAAAAAGCGGGATGCGAGACGCATGGAGTACTATCTTAAGTGCAGATGAATAACAAGCCATGGTTTAGATGGATGGATGTATGTATGAAGTAGATGTGATCGCAACAAGTCTGAAAGACAATGGAGCCATAGCCTTTACGAGTGGCGCCTGTTTGCCAGGTTTTCACCATCGTACTTACCCAAGGTGCCATCGGAGTGGTTGTTCACCGTTTGGATGCATGATTTTTCTCTTACTCTTTTGAATGTTTTTGTATTTTTTTCAGGACATTTTTCTGAATGTTTTTGGTATTTTCTGGTATGTAGGGGAGCCTGATGCTCTGTACACCTTAGGTATAAAACCATTTGAGGTGCATGCTGTTGATTGGATCTGCAAGCGGTTCTCCTTCTGATGTAGCCAACTGATATGCCCCAGACCCGAACACAGCAGTGACAACATATGGGCCCAGCCAGTTTGATTCAAACTTGCCTTGATGTTCTCTGTTTGGTTGGTTGCGAGGATTCTCTTGTAGAACAAGATCACCTACCTCAAATGTACGAGGTCTAACTCGGTGATTGTAGGTTCTGCTCATGCGCTGCTGATAGGCTTTGAGATGTTTGTATGCAGCTTGTCACTTCTCATCAAGTAATTCTAAGTCTTGGAGGCGTGAGACTCTGTATGCTTCATCATCAATGAGATTGTGTAAGGAAACCCGTAATGATGGTATCTCGACCTCAATAGGCAAGATAGCTTCTGCACCATAGAGCAATGAATAAGGAGTTGCACCTGTAGGGGTTCGAATGCTAGTTCGATATACCCATAGCGCTGGATTTAGTTGAACATGCCAATCACGACCAGCATCATTGACTGTCTTCTTTAGGATCCTCAATATGTTTTTATTGGATGCTTCGGCCTGACCATTGCCTTGTGGGTAATAGGGAGTGGAAAAGCGGTGTTGGATATGAAATTTTTCACAAAGTTCACGAACATCCTGATTTTTGAAAGGAAGACCATTATCTGTGATGATGGACATGGGTACACCATACTGGTAGATGATGTAGTTGAGGATGAAGGAGGTGATCTGCTTGCTGGTGACTTGGGTAAGTGGAACAGCTTCGATCCACTTTGTGAAATATTCGGTGGCGGTAATAATGAATTTATGGCCATTGGATGAAGATGGATGGATCTTACCCACAAGGTCAAGACCCCATTGACAAAAAGGCCATGGTGTTGTGATTGGTTGCAGTTCCTGGGCTAGTGCATGTATCAGGTCGTCGTGAACTTGACATTTCTTGCATTTTCTGACAAAGTAGTAGGAATCCTTTTCCATAGATGGCCAATAGTATCCATTGCGCAGGAGTTTCTTGGCTAGTGATGGACCACTTGCATGGGTTCCACAAATTCCTTCATGGACTTCTTCCAAAGCCTGCGTTATCTCACCTTGTTCCAGACATCGAAGGAGAGTACCATCAAGACCGCGTCGGTATAGGGTTTCAGCAATAATGGTATATCGAGCAGTTTGGCGAATGAAGGTTTTACGTTGGTTATTCGATTGGTTGGGAGGAAGGGTGTGATCGCGGAGATAGGTGTAAAATTCACCATACCATGGGGATTCAGAACCGACAAGGCGACATATCATTTCGGATTCGGGGATATCATAAGCGGGAATCCAAAGCTGTTCGACCAAGAACTTGTAGCATGTTGAATTCTGTGGAAGATCTAGTAGAGATGCGATGGTAGCCATGGCGTCAGCAGCTCGATTCTGATCTCTTGGTATCTGCTCAAAAGTGATAGTAGTAAATGATGTCTTTAGTTTGTCCACCATTTGCTTATATGGCATGAGTTTATCATCCTTGGTCTGATATTCATCAGTTGCTTGTCGAATGACCAGTTGCGAGTCGCCATATACTTGTAGTTCTTGTAATTTCCATTGTACGGCTAACCTGAGTCCTGTGATCAAGGCCTCATACTCTGCTATGTTGTTAGTGCATGGAAATGTGAGCTTGTAAGACTTCGGGATGCTGTCACCTTGGGGTGTGATAAACAGAATGCCTGCCCTCGAGCCATGCCTAGTGTATGAACCATCAAAGTATAGTTTCCATGGTTGTGTTGTTGTGATCATGAATATCTCTTTGTCTGGAAAATTGGAAATGAGAGGATGATCGCCTATGAGAGGTGCATCGGCCAACTGATCTGCAATAACTTGCCCTTTGATAGCTTTACGGTCTACATACTCGATGTCAAATTCACTTAGAATCATTACCCATTTGGCCAAGCGACCTGTCAATGCTGCTTTGCTGAGTAAATACTTGAGTGGATCAATCTTTGCAATGAGTTGTACTTTGTGTGTTAACAGATAGTGCCTCAGTTTAGTGGCTGCTAAGATTACTGCTAGGCAAGCTCGCTCAATAGGTGTGTAATTGAGTTCATAGCCCACTAGTGTGCGAGAGATGTAGTAAATAACATACTCTTTGCCTTCTACATTATGTTGTGCCAGTAGTACACCCAATGCTATACTTGTTGCTGAGATATAGAGTAACAACGGTCTACTTGGATCTGGTGGCATCAGCAATGGTGGATTCATGAGATAGTCTTTAAGCGTCTGAAATGCTTGTTGGCATCGGGCATCCCACTGAAAGCGGATGTTCTTGTGTAGTAGGGGTGTAAATGGGTGACACTTATCAGCCAATTGTGCAATGAATCTTTGGATGGATTGAAGTCGCCCTTGTAATGTCCTTAGCTGACTGATATTCTTTGGTGGTGGCATATCCATGATTGCCTTAACCTTTGCTGGATCGACCTCAATGCCTTTGCTTGAGACAATGTATCCTAGAAGTTTCCTGGAGGTTACTCCAAAGACACATTTCTTTAGGTTGAGTTGAACACGGTATTGTTCCAGTCTATCAAAGATTTTATCTAAGATGTGGAGATGCCCTTCTCTGGTGAGTGACTTTGCTAGTAAGTCATCCACATAATCTTCCATCATAGTATGCATCATGTCATGGAAGATGGTGGTCATTGCTCTTTGATAGGTTGCTCCTGCATTCTTGAGACCGAAAGACATTACATTCCAGCAATATGTGCCCCATGGACAGGTGAAGGCTGTCTTATGTTGATCTTCTGGTGCGATCTTTATCTGATTGTATCCTAAAAAGCCATCCATGAGTGAAAGCATGGCATGTCCTGCTGTCAGATCCACTATGATGTCGATATTTGGTAGGGGGAATTCATCCTTAGGATAGGCCTTATTCAGATCTCTAAAGTTAGTACAAATGTGGATGCCCCCTTTTGGTTTGCCGACAGGCACAATATTGGAGATCCATTCTGCATAATCAATTGGTCTAATGAAACCAACATCTAGGAGTTTCTTGAGTTCTGTTTTGACTAGTACTGCAATCTAAGGATGCATCTTACGAAGCTTTTGCTTGACAGGTTTGGCTCCTTCTGCTACGGTAAGGTGATGCATGACTAAATCAGGATCAAGCCCAGGCATGTCTGCATATGACCATGCAAAGTTGATCTGACGCTTCTGGAAGAACTCTATAAACTTAGGCTGTTCCTCTGGAGTGAGAAGAGATGCCAGATGTATGAGATGAGGATCTTCAAGAGTCCCCACATTGTATTCTTTGGTTTCCTTGATGAGAATCGTTGATCGTTCCTGTTGTGTACTAGCAGGGAGAATGTCAAACCCTTCATCCTCAGGTGCCTTAGAGAGGTTTTCACCATTGGATATGCTCTTTCTTTTTACTTTTATCGGATCAAATAGTGCCACAGTGTGGTTTTCACTGGAAGATCCATGTTTTATTGTTATATTTTTGCAGCTGAAAGGTTTGGCATCCGCCCCGAAGTATGCTGCGCTATTAAGTTCAATGGCGAATCTAGCTTTGTGATCCCCACTTGGTAGGTTATCCCTTAATTCCAAAAAGTCAATGATGGCCTCATCGTTTTGGAAGAAGTCAAGACATGGGGAATTTGGTTGGTTCCATTCGATGAGTTCAGGGTGGATAATGGGCATTACTTCATCGATTAGGTTAAGTGCGTTAGATGTATCAATGAGGGTTAAGACATTATGGTGAAGGTCGTTAATGGTACTCTCCTTGTCAGAATCAGGCGTAGGATGAGATGTAGGGTCTATGGAAGATGTTTCCAGCTCAGGAACCCAAGAAGTCTTTATCTGTGCTTCTCCGTAAACAGGGATGTCTTTGCGTGGTGGAGGTGGTGATGTGTCTTCCTCATATGAAGTGTTAAGCTATACAGAATCAAATTCCCACTCATGTGAGTCGGTCTCTGAGTCACTTTCCAGCATCAGATTACTATACCATACTGGGATGTCTTTTGAGTTAAATACTGCAGGTGTGATTGGTTGATGTACCTTTGTAGTGATCGATGCTGCAGGAAGATTGATGGGGATTAAAGAATCTGGTATGGGGAGTATCGGTAATATTGACTCAGTGGCTTCTTTTGGAACTGTTGGTGCCATAGATGCTACTACGGGTTCTGATACAGTTTCTGTTGCTAATGGTGCTACTGATGGGATTACAGGTTCGTTTGGTGGAATGAGTGGCATTGGTGATGGTTGTGTTGGGATTCTGAGCCTCAGTGGGGCAGTTGTGATGGTGTTTGATGCTGCTTTGATAATGAAAGGTGTCCTTTTTGCAATAGGCTGACATAATGGTTTGTTGGGTTTTCCTTTGAATTTTAATTTAGGAAAAATCTCTTTTTCAAAGCCTAGGCCTGTATTACCTTTGGGCTTTAATTCCAGCAGTAGAGGTTCATGTCGTCCTTGTTTGCAATATCCTAAAGCACTCTGACCATCATACCCCATTCTTTGCATAATGAGGAGGCCTTTGCCATACTGATCCGTAGGAAGTCTAACTTGTGGTATATCAGTGGTGATGGGATCTTTATAGATCCAGTCTGCTAAGTCCTCCTCTTGGGTTTCTTCTTCTTGACTCTTTCCAAGGATGAAAGGTGTCAAAGCACATGCTGGCGTGACTAGTGGTTACTGGAGTACCTGCTGTGGTTTACCATGTGTTCTAGGAGAAGTGGGCATTTGTCCCACACAAAAGAGTTGACTCAAGTTGTATTCCCCAGGACCTTCCTCTGCTATTTTCATTTTAAGCTTTTCTTGCTTTGGTATAGTGGTGTTTGAACTGGCAAGAGAGGCGGGACTTATATATGATGTGGAGGAAATGGCTTCTCTATTATTAGGAACAATAATCTCTGGTTGATGGCTGATATTATGGCAATACGCAAAGGGATTTGCATCACCCAGGATTGTGATCTCTACACCGTTATGTGGTAACTTGATACATTGATGGTAGGTAGATGGCACGACTTGCATGGCATGTATCCAAGGTCTCCCTAACAATAGATTGTATGGCAGAGGAAGATCCAGAACTTGACAGATGATGTGCTTTACCACAGGGCCTACTCGGATTGGTAGTACCACAGCTCCTTTGGATGAACGCTCTGCATCATCATAGGCTTTGATTGTGATCTTCTTACGAGGATCTACTGATTCGACCACATATCCCAATGCTGTGACCAACTGTAGTGTACAAATATTCAGGCCTGCTCCATTATCAATCAAGACTCGCTTGATCCTATGCTGGTTAATAAAGCCTTCAATGTGTAGTGAAGCGTTATGAGGTTGTTGGAAGGAAGAGTTGTCACTTTCGAAAAAAGTGAGACAAGGTGATGACTTTAGACTTCCAACCATGGCTTGAAATTGGTCTGTATTCAGATTTGCAGGGACTGACGCCTCTTGGAGTGCTTGATCCAAGATAGTTTTATGAGAGGGCGATAGGCGCAATAGCTCTAAAATGGATATAAGCGTCGACGTTTTGTCTAATTGTTCCACAAGATTGTACTGCTTTGGGATGGAGGTGGTGCCTTGTGGAGCTTCCTTTATGGTGACCTTGCCACGACGTGTAACAACATTGCAATTTGAGTTGGGATTTTTGAAGGTTATTGTTGCAACTTGTTCACTGGCATCATACAGATGATTTACAGTGTAATTATACACAGCCTGTGTATAATCAGTGGTATCCGTGCCTCGCCTGGAAGTGGAAGGACCCCTTTGATCTTGTGATGGAAGTGGATTTTTGAACATCAGATGATCATTATTGGTTGTTTTTGGGTCATGTCCTTCAATTTCAATTTCTCCTCGGTCAATAAGATCCTGAATAAGATCTTTTAATCGGTGACAATTACTTGTCTCGTGTCCTCTTCCTTGATGGAATTCACAGTGTTCAGTATGTCTCCACCATGCCAGTTTGACCTGAGGCTCATAGTTTGATAGTTTAGGTAGAGTGACCAAATTTTGAGAAATGAGTTGTCGCAATACTGTTTCAATGGGTTCCTCTAAGGGAGTGTATGTTTGTTTTTGTTTTTGTTGACGAGGTCTAGGTTCATCGTGAGATGTGACGCAACCTTGATTGGAAGGAACATTTGTGTTGTTCTGAGGTGGAGGATTCTGTCCTGCAAACCGAACCACAGGTTGTGCATTTTGTATAGTCCGGGCATCCACAACCCCATCGTTGACGATATTCTTGTTTTTCTTCCAGAAGCTTGGTTTATCGCTATTGAAGGGCGAGCGAGGACCATCTTTTGGTTCATTAAAGATTTTGATGAGTCCTTTCTTGATAAGTGCCCTTTCACATTTCAAACCCTTGGTGATCATATCATTAAAAGAGTCAGTGTCTTTGACATCCAGGTGAAATTCCATTTCTTTGTTTAAGTTGGAAATGAATATTTCCACTAGTTCTCGTTCAGGTAACTGAAGAGAACGTCTGCTAGACATTTGACGCCATCGTTGCAGGAATACTGAGAATAGTTCACCTGGTTTTTGTTTAGTGTTGCACAGATCAGCCATGGTAATGTCGCATTCAATGTTGTGAGAGTAATGAGCTAGAAACTTCTGGATGAGTTCCTCAAATGTTCTAATGCCACCTGGTAGTCGGGAAAACCATGATGTGATTGTTCCTCCCAAGCTTTGGGGAAAAAGGCGCATTAGGTAGATGTCTTCATATGCTACTTCGAGGCAAGTGGAATGAAATTCTCTGACATGATCACAAGGATCTCCCTTTCCTCTATATTTTTCAAATTTGGGTGTTTCGAATCCTCGTGGAAAGGGTGGCATATAAAGATTCCTATCAAAAGGATAGGGACAGATGTCATTGAGTGAGAATTGGTTAGTTTTGACACCACTATGAAGTTGTTGGGCGAGATTCTCGACTTGTTGCCACAACATCTCCATTTCATTTGGAGGAGGAGGTGGTGGGTTACCTCGAGGAATGTTATATCTGATGGGATCTCTTCCTCTGTCCTCTTCATGGTGACTTTGTCTTTCTGATGCTTGTCTTAATTGGGCAAGATCAAAGTCAGAGGGGAGTTTTGCTCCTTCTTGAGCGAGCTTTAAGAAGTGAGCATCTGCATTGCTCCTGAGTATTTCATCAAACAGTCTGTTAAAGAGAGGGTTATGCTGAGCCCTTTCTATTGTTGCAGGAGTGGGAGTACTTGGGTTTTCATCATTCGCATTTCCTCCAAGTTCTTCTTGAAATTCATTGAGATTTTCTTCTTCTTCTTCTTCTATTTCTATTTCTCATCGCCTTGACTGTGATCGGGTTTGAGCCATTTTGTTTACAAGCTTTTGTTGAAGTTGTGTGAAAATGATGATGAGTTTTTGATGAAATGAGAGATTGATGATTGGTGAATTGTGTTGCATGTGGATCTCTAGCACTTTTAAGGTAGATGTAACCGAAATTCCTTCTTTGAATTGCTTGTTTGTTTTGATAAGATTAGATGTGATAAGGTGTAGAGAAATCTGAGATGTGTTACAGATTGAACTACCTAGTAATGAGAGGATTCACTCATAAACTAGTTTTAACCTGCGTAGATGTGTCTCTTAGGATGAGCTTATCCTAGATGTAGAAACAATCTAAAAAGTGATGTGAAGTGTTTGATTCAAGCAATATCTAAAAAGAGAACTTGGAGCAAGAACCTCTTAATGTTTTGAGAGTTGGAACAGATTGATGATGAAGTGATGATGCATGAATAAGATGATGGATGAAATGTTTTCAACTTCAATAAAAGCTTTGTGTTACAAATGGAACAAATTCTACCTCTTCCCTTTCGGGTGTTGGTGGCACTTCTTGAGCTTTGTTGTATGTGATACAGATGTTTGGGAAAAAGTTGGGATTAATCTTACCTCGGTTTTTGTGATAACTTAGAGCTCTATATTGCATAAAAGCTCTGTGGTTCAATGATTCTGAATCAAATTCGTTTGTTTTACCTTGAAGGTAGAGACGCATGTGACGCAGAAAAACTCTATGGGAGACAAAGATTTGTCTATTGATATAGAAGAATTTCCTCCTTTTGATCAAAGCCTTTGAGCTTAATGGTCTTCTTTTCAAGTTGATATTTTGATGACGCTTCTTCTTTTGCAAGATGTGAAGAATGGTCATAAAATTTTGACTCTTTGTTGTTTGCACTTTGTTTTTGATGTTTTTTGGTTGTTTTGAAAAATGTTTGGTTGGATAAATACTTTTGTTTTTCTTTTGGGAAGTGATCTTCTTTTGATGTTTCTTTGACAAGAAAACAAAGCAAGCACACAAACACAAGAATGTAGCCTCAAAGGCACAAATGAGTATGGGTCTAGATCAACCCAATCCTTGGACTTGTATATGACCCTTCTTTTAGATGTATTTTAAGGTGTATTTCCAAAGCCTGAAGTCGGCTCAATTTGCACTTGGTCTTGACTAAAACAAATATACTTCAAACACTTTTTATCCCTAAGGTCAAATGGCCAGTTGTGACAAATTTAGCCCACATCTTGATATTTCTTCGACTTTGGTACTACATACCTAATGAATCCCGCCGTGGCAGGTAAGGATGTGATATACTAAGTCTTGCACAAGCATAACAAATAGATGATCCCTATGATGGGGGAGTCACCACTTTTATCAAGCCACAAGTGACTTTTCAAAAAGCTATGTTTCTACTCAAGGAAATATGTATGGTGAGTATCTTGGGAGCAAAACCATCTATGCTCTTGCACTAAATTATATCGCAAATATCCTCAATCAATAGAACGGGTGGGCTACTACTTAAAGGTGTTTAGTCATGTTCGATGTTTTTGGACATAAGTTCATTCTGCAGTGACTCACTTAAGAGCCTTGTAACTGGTTGTAAAGTGGAAAAATCGAACCCTAGTCGTTCTCCCCTCCCCAACTCCGAGGAAAGAGAAGGGAGAGTCACTAGGGTTGATGGTTTTCACTTAGGAAGGACTTTACATTCAAAAGAGGGGTTGAAACCCACAAGATCCAATCCCACGCAATGCAAGATTGGATTCTATATGAGTTTCAAGGGTTGTGATAGCAAGGATACCCTCTTTTGTAAAGAATGTAGATAGAAAGATTGAACTAGGAATGCATGTAAAGTAGGAAGATTCACTTATAAATAGAGATAGGGATATGATATGAAGCTGCGGACCTGGAATTAGCAGTAAAATGCCGAGACGACGCTGTCCTGCAAATTTGAGCAAAAGTTGACGGGACGATGGCGCCCGGCGTGCACACGGTCCTCCGAAAAATCCGCGAAACGAAGGAGGATCTGTTCGTCTTTGCACAAGGATTCCAGATCTTCAATTTCAGCCGCGTACCTGCAACCTACACACAGAAAAGAGAAGATGATTGGGGGGTTAGGGATTAGGGGTTTACCCTTAGGTCAAACCCCGATTTTGGAATTAACCAAGAAATGAGAAATGCTGTAAATGTAAATGACTGTAATGTAAAACAAGTACTAGTACCTTGTTGTAAGGATGTTTGTATCCTTATATGCGAAGGTATAGATGTTGTTGTTTGTTGTATGTTGTATGTTGTAGCATGTGATCTCCTCTTCAATGGTTGAATCCTTGTCTTGAATGCAACACCTAGCCTTGAATGGAGACTTAGAATGATCAATTGCTTGAAGGAAATGCTTGAATGCTTGAATGCTTGAATGTTTGAATATCGTTTCCGTGTCTTGTACACATCTGTCCTTCCTCCTCAAAATGGGAGAGGAAATGTAGTTTATATACTTGTCAATTAGGGTTTAAAAGACTGATTTTTCCGACCTTGGGCCGACCAGGAAGTACTATTTTCCAAATTGCAAACATAAAGACCCGAAGCCCCATAGGAGACTGGGCCCAAAATAGGGCCAGGGACCAAGGCGCTGGGCGCCATGGTCCTGGGGGACCAGGGCGCTGGGCGCCCTAGTCCTGAAGGACCAGGGCACTGGGCGCCATGGTCCCACCTCCAGGGACAACAGGGTGCAAGGAGGATCAGGCCAGGGTGCTGAAAAATGCAGTTTTTGGTGTCGTGAGCAAGTTTCGGGGTCTCAATTCAGGTTCAGTGTTGCGTCGCCATCATGAAGACCCAAATGCGGTCGAAATTGCAAGTGTCGCAATTTTAGGACGCTACATTTAGCCCCCACTTTAGCGGGAGTATACGCGTACGCTCATACTTCCGGTAAAGTACAAGGAAACAACATTGAAAAACTTTCACCACGTCAAGGAGGCAAGATACACCAAGCCCCCAGTGGACTAAGGATCTTACGACTTCGATTGACAAAGTAAAAGGGAAGATAACGAGGGAGAACCATGACTGTCAGTAGTAAGGTTCCCTCACTATGAGTCATGCAAGAAAGATATCAAAAATTTTCAAGGCAAAGCTAAATTTGTCAAGAAATTTTCAAGCATCTTGAAAAGATATAGACGGGATGTATGCCCCCCTACGTTAAAGCGATCGCACACGCCTCACCGGGGGTGATTGCTTTAAGGTAGTGATACATATAAGAAATGAGAAAGGAGCACGTTATCGCAAGGATTTAGCCCCCAAGTGTGAGATAAGCCCAAGGATAATAGACATAAAACACAAAGCACAAGGTGACTTCGCTTTCCTCGGGGTCAGTATGCTGTATGATAATTCATGTATATCATATGTATGTATGCATAATTGTTCTTCATTCCCCAATCAAGGAAGGTCACCTAGAAGAAGGGAACACATGTGTCTTTTGAGTTAACATGAGAGAGACCAAAAGAGATCTCAATGTTTTGCATCATCCTCAAGTAGACAACACTAAGGACAACAAATAGAAGAATGAGAATAACATATAGAAGAAGTAACAAAAGAAATAGAGGAGGAGAGAATCTGCTATGCTAATGAAACTAGTCTAGCATGTTATCTACCCCCCGATCTTGCTGATCAATGTTTCGGGAAGGTAGGGAACACGCTAGAGGAGGAACATCCAACACAGCAGATGGAGCTATCACAAGATCCAAACAAGGGCTATGTTCATATCCCAAGCCACGGTGTTCTTGTCTAGGAGCTAGGATAAGTGCTTTAGAAAATTCATTAGATAAATGGTTATCAACATCAACATATTCATATTCACTATCAGAATGAACAGGAGAAGTAGCATTTTCATCATGAATGACATTTTCATCTATATCATCATCAAGATTTATAAAAATAGGATCTTTAACTCGCACAGGATCAAGACCATCATGCATCTTATGTTTAGGGGATTTCGGCTCAATCGTCGGCTGAGGAGAAAATGGAATAATATTAGTTGAAGGTGTTTTTGGGGATTGCAAAGTTTGAGAAGCAGCTGCCTGAGCTCTAAGATGACGCTTTCATCGGCGTTCACGTGCAGAATGATTTCGTCTAGTCTTAGTAGGAAGTTGCGAAGATTGAGGAGGAGGAATGTTCGCATCCTTATCGCTTGGGTGTTTAGGTTGTGGTCTCTTAGGTTGAACAATAGGAGAAGAGGAAGGTCTCTTCTCTCGATAAGAGGAAGGAGGAGGAACTGCTCCATATAAGGGAGGAATACTTGGTTTAGGAAGGAGACCAAGTCCATCATGACGAGGAGGGATAGGTCTACTTTTAGGAAGTTTATTAGATATAGGCATAGTCACATCCATAGGAATGGGTTGGGAATCTTCTTGAGGAAAGATATTAGTTTTATCTTTCAAAGGAAGAACTTCCTTCTCAAGAACGATAGGGATGTCAAGTTTGGGTGTTCTAGGTTCACTTAGAGATAAGATCATATCTTTTTTCCACTTTTGATAAGATTTGAAAAGATGATCACTTCGTGGAGGAAGGGATTGGAATTGTTTAGGCCAAAAATAATCAATAGGAACACTAGAAGTTCTTTCAGCTGGTTTAAAGAGACTATGCTTGACAGTAACAACTTCACCATTATGGGGAAATTTCAAACACTTATGAATAGGAGAAGCAATAGCTTTCATGGAAGATAGCCAAGGATAGCCTAGCTTCACATGAAATTGTTCAGATGAAGGAATAATAGCAAAGTTCACATCAAGGGATTTGTTATGGACCTCAATAGGTAATGTAATAGAACCAATTGCAGGAGAAGAAAATGCATCAAATAGTTTCACAACCACATTTGTTTCGTCATAGATCACTTGATTCAATTGCAAAGTAAAAAGAAATTCTTCAGTAATGATATCAACCATACAAGAAGGATCAATAAGCACTCCACGACAATGTGTATTTTTGACTTTTGCAACTATATATAAAGGACCATCAGGTGCCCTGATAGTTTCACTAGAATCAAAGGTGATGGAAAGTTCTTTAGGGATTTTCTGCTGCTCCACAAAGTTAATCACATTCGGAGTCATAGACACAAGATCATCAGGTGAGATAGAGGAATCAGTAGTATCAATCGCATTAGAGGTATGAGAAGGCAATGGATCAGTAAAAATTTGAAGATTTTGGTTAGGAGGAGCTACAGATGTATTGCCTTTATCATTCACTCCAGAAACAGAAATAGTATTATTATCAATCAAATCTTGAATTTTACCCTTTAAAGCAAAACATTTTTCAGTATCATGCCCAGGATGACGATGAAATTGACAAAAAGATTTGTTATCAAAATAAGGTGAAGTAATCTTTGCAGGATCAATTTGCCTTATAGGAGAAAGAGTAAGCACATTTTGTTCCAATAACTTATTCATAATACTATGCAATGATTCATTCAAAGGAGTAAACTTTCTTTCTTTCTTGAAAAACTTAGAAATAGGAGGCACACCTGATGCTGCATTCACATTGTTGTTGATGATGTTTTCATTGAATTTAATGGACTCTCTGTTCGGTTTAAACTTCCCAAATGGTTGTTGACTACTATCACCCTTATCACTCGGAGCCATAGGATGTGATTGTTCCATTTGACTCACAGTCAGTTGATAATTGTGAAGAGTTGCGCAAAACTGTTGGAAAGAAGTAAACTCAGAAAACAGGAGTTTTTCTCTAATGTCTTTTTGTAAGTTAGAAATAAAGATTCTTTGAATATCATTGTCAGGCACTGGAAAAGAAATTTGAGCATACAAATGCTTATATCTACCAATGAAATCAGTCACTTTTTCTTTAACACCTTGTTTACAATGCATTAAATCAATCAAAGTAACTTTAGGACTTATATTGTTTTGAAATTGTTGAATGAAAGCATTTGCAAGTTGTTCAAAAGAAGTAATAGAATAAGAAGGCAATGAGCAATACCATTGTAAGGCTTTGTCTCTTAATGTTCTAGTAAACAGTTTTGCAAGCAACCTTTGGTCATAAGCAAAATCAGTACATATTGTTTGAAAGGTCTTAACATGTGTTAGAGGATCACCCTTACCATTATAAAGCTCCAAATGCGGAATTTCAACATGTTTAGGGGGAATAGCTCGAACAATATCAAGAGAAAGTGGGCTCGCGACATCAAATGTGGGCACACTAAACTTAGATTGATTCATAGAGGCAATTTGTTGCTGTAAAGAAGAGACAGTTTGTGCAAGATTGTTAATGGTTGCTTCAGTCGAAGAGTTCATATTAGACGTGTTAGATTGTGATTGAGGTGTTATGTTATTGAAAGAAGGTAGAGAGTAAGGTGGTGGGACACTATGATAGTTAGTCATAGGAGATGATTGGACAGGAGGAACACTACAAGGAGGAATGGAAAACGAATTGCCCCCTTGTGTCATGTTCATTTGTGGAGATATGAGAGGAACACTCACTGAAGGAATGAATGAAGAAGTTGGATTGAATGAAGGAAGAGGGTTGATTGAAGAAGAGGGATTGCCCCCATGACTGGTGATCATAGGCGAAATGTCTTGTGTTGAAGTAGTCATTATGTTTGATGTAAAAGTAGGTATACTAGCAATAGGAGTCGTCAAAGGAATAGAATGATTGTCTTGAGTAGGAGGTTGTGTATAACCCAAAGTTTCAGCACAACTCTTCATAGGCATCACATTTGAATCCACAATGTGTGCAATACCACGCAAAATATCAATTCCATTCTTATCACTTTGAACCATTCGTTTTAGACCCTCAATTAATGAAAGAGCTTGACTATCGGGGTATTCTTGAGACATCCATTGTCGAAAATCATCAAATTGGTTATCCAACTTTGAAAGTTGTTCTTCAGAAACCTCATGGAGAGCTTCTTCATCATTAAGAGGATTAGAGGAATTACCCATGTCCTGGTTAAAAAGGCCATTCAAATTAGGTTCCATCTCCTCAGTAATTAAACCTTGGAAGGACTTAATTCTAAGGCTTCGTCTAACGGGAATAGTGTAAGTAGGGCTTATTGTTGTAAAACTCATGCACTAAGGAGGGAGAGAAGATTTTGAATTTTAGAGGTAGCAAATTTCAGTAAAACCAGCCAATCTTTCAGATTTAAGCTGTTAAATACAATCAGGACAATCTCCCGAAATTTTAGAAAAAATGTCCGGGACCGTGGCGCTCGGGGTGCACACGGTCCTCGCAACTTTTTTCAAAATTTGCAGGGATGAAAGTTATGATGATTTTACAGCTAACCTGAAAAAATTGAGTGATTTTACGATCTGTAGATAGGCCAAATTAAAGTTGCAATCTCAAAATTGAACCCTACCAAGATTGTCGAAAAATGCAAAATTTGAATTTTGAAAAAGAGAGGGAAACTGAAATTTTGAATTTTATGATTTTAGAGGGAATACCAAAAGCAATGCAAGTTTTGAAATTTGAAATTTGACTCAATTTCACGCAAAATTCAATTATGAAAGCGGAAATCAAAGTTGTTGTAATTAAGCACTTAATTTCAAAAGTCACAAATTGCAAAAATTTGAATAAATCACTGAAATTTCGAATGAATGATAACACACTTTTCAGATTTAGGACTGTAAGAAACACAATTTTGACACAAATTTCAATTTCAACAATTTTTGAATGATTAGAAGCCTCAATCCAAGCAATCGCTAGACCAACTTTGACTGTAATTTTGAAGGTGTTAAAATTGATAAAATCAGCCAAAATTCTGGATTTTAGCAGAAAAATACAGTAAGATCGAGCTCCCGAAATTTCGGAAAAAATGTCGGGGACGATGGCGCTCGGCGTGCACACGGTCCTCGCAACTTTTTTCCAAATTTTCAGGGATGAAAGATATTATGATTTTATTGCGGAATCCAAAGTTACAGCTGATTTGGAGATGTTTTGATCAGTGAAATTGTCGGACAAAGGTTGAATCAAGAGGGTTTCAAAAATTAGGGTTTTGACACTTAACCACTTAATTTTCAAAATTAACGCACAAATATGAATTGATAATTTGTAATAGAAGGGCAGATCTGAAACAAGCATTAACAATTAAACATTTCACAAGTTTAATTACTTAAAAAGAAAATTTTAGGGTTTTTATGCAATTAGCCTCTAAAATTTGCAAAAGATCAAACATGGAAATGTAATCAAGGAATCCAATTTTCAGATCTAACTATGAATAATCAGAAAGGATGTTCACGTCGGGTTCACCAAAATGTAAAGCGGAAAAATCGAACCCTAATCGTTCTCCCCTCCCCAACTCCGAGGAGAGAGAAGGGAGAGTCACTAGGGTTGATGGTTTTCACTTAGGAAGGACTTTACATTCAAAAGAGGGGTTGAAACCCACAAGATCCAATCCCACGCAATGCAAGATTGGATTCTATATGAGTTTCAAGGGTTGTGATAGCAAGGATATCCTCTTTTGTAAAGAATGTAGATAGAAAGATTGAACTAGGAATGCATGTAAAGTAGGAAGATTCACTTATAAATAGAGATAGGGATATGATATGAAGCTGCGGACTTGGAATTAGCAGTAAAATGTTGAGACGGCGCTGTCCTGCAAATTTGAGCAAAAGTTGACGGGACGATGGCGCCCGGCGTGCACACGGTCCTCCGAAAAATCTGCAAAACGAAGGGGGATCTGTTCATCTCTGCACAAGGATTTCAGATCTTCAATTTCAGCCGCGTACCTGCAACCTACACACAGAAAATCGAAGACGATTGGGGGGTTAGGGATTAGGGGTTTGCCCTTAGGTCAAACCCCGGTTTTGGAATTAACCAAGAAATGAGAAATGCTGTAAATGTAAATGACTGTAATGTAAAACAAGTACTAGTACCTTGTTGTAAGGATGTTTGTATCCTTATATGCGAAGGTATAGATGTTGTTGTTTGTTGTATGTTGTATGTTGTAGCATGTGATCTCCTCTTCAATGGTTGAATCCTTGTCTTGAATGCAACACCTAGCCTTGAATGGAGACTTAGAATGATCAATTGCTTGAAGGAAATGCTTGAATGCTTGAATGCTTGAATGTTTGAATATCGTTTCCGCGTCTTGTACACATCTGTCCTTCCTCCTCAAAATGGGAGAGGAA
The DNA here is from genome assembly GCF_030272615.1 of Cryptomeria japonica. Lineage (NCBI taxonomy): Eukaryota > Viridiplantae > Streptophyta > Pinopsida > Cupressales > Cupressaceae > Cryptomeria > Cryptomeria japonica. The sequence goes on from NC_081407.1 coordinate 272,886,766, forward strand.
ATGTAGTTTATATACTTGTCAATTAGGGTTTAAAAGACTAATTTTTCCGACCTTGGGCCGACCAGGAAGTACTATTTTCCAAATTGCAAACATAAAGACCCGAAGCCCCATAGGAGACCGGGCCCAAAATAGGGCCGGGGACCAGGGCACTGGGCGCCATGGTCCTGGGGGACCAGGGCGCTGGGCGCCCTAGTCCTGAAGGACCAGGGCGCTGGGCGCCATGGTCCCACCTCCAGGGACAACGGGGTGCAAGGAGGATCAGGCCAGGGTGCTGAAAAATGCAGTTTTTGGTTTCGTGAGCAAGTTTCGGGGTCTCCATTCAGGTTCAGTGTTGCGTCGCCATCGTGAAGACCCAAATGCGGTCGAAATTGCAAGTGTCACAATTTTAGGACGCTACACTGGTGGTGGAGCCCATTTGTCCTTTCGGCCAGTTACACTATAGGAACAGCTATACCCAAGGCTACAGCTTTCGCTCTCACCTGATTTCTATAGCGGCTCGAAGGATTTACCGCTCGAGGTCGTTCCCAAGAGTATCGATCCCTTGACAGACCTCTATTAAAAAGATAAAATTTGAGTGTTACTAACACTTTTCTCTTGCACCTAGGACCATGAAAGCCAAGGGAGAGGATAGTGTGTGTTAGAAGTAGGACCACTCGACTGACTTTTTGCACAAGTGTGCCAAACACGAAAAACACTTTGTTCTTTTTAATCCATCATCGCAATGTGGTCTAACTATTTGGAGATGTTGCTCCAAAAATCATGATGTTCTTTTTAACTTTCAAAGGCAATATGTTTTGTAAACTAGGAATGGGAAGTCCTGGTCAACTTAACAAAAAAACACGTTTTGCAAAAAGAAAATGGCTTGTGCAAATTTGAGACAGGTTGATTGTGAATTTTATTTGCACCAAAATTTTGAAGTGTGGATTGTAAATTTTAGGTCCGAATTGATGCAAGGAAATCAAATTTGTGTTGTTGATTTTAAGCACCAAAAGAAAATGAGTCCTAACTTGCAATGAAAACAAATTTGAAGTTGTTGTTCTTTTTACCTTGCAATAAAGAAAGATGAATTTTCTTTTAAGCACCAAAAACAAGTTTGAGGTTCATTTTATGCACTCCAAAATAAAATGTGAGGTTTATTTTAACTTGTACAAGAAGGGAGAATGGATTCTTTTTAACCAACTTTTGTTGAAAGAAAGTAAAAAAAAAGAAACTTAAAGCCTCTAAACTAACTCCTTCCCCTGCACAAAACAGATTAGAACCTACACACAATCAGTGATCAAATGTTAGTGTGGGCTTACACAAGCCTAAATTCTGATTTTGGTTACAAATTTTACAAATCCTGATCCTGAAATGCCCTAAAATTTGACTAAGTCTGAAATTTGGAGGATCTTCCAAAAACTAGATTTTGCATTTCAACTCCTAGAGGTCTGAAACCCCTCTCAAACATCCTGACAATATATATGGAATATAACTTAAAGTATAAGAAAGAGAAAAGAGAAGAGGAAATGTCATTTATACTTAAATGTTATATTCCATATATATTCTGCCTCCCACAAACCTAAGAAAAACAATTTTATTGGTTACAAAGCCTTTTTTATAACGTTCTGTTACAATAGCGCTAGTCTGTGTGAAAACAAAAGCGCTACTTTAACACAAACACGCTAAAATATTACAAAAAGCGCTAAAAGAAAATATTTTTACTATAATACAAAAACGTTAATTCATGAACAAAAGCGCCAAAATACTGGCAAAAGTGCTAATTCTTTGACAATAGCGTTATTGTAAGAACAAAAGCGCTAAAAGACAAAAAGCAATAGCGCTAAAACGCGACAAAAGCGCCAAAGCGCGACCTGTGTGTCAAGTTCAACATTCAAACATGTTAGTTGGGTTTAAAAAAAAATGTTTTTTAGGTGCTTGGATTCACGTCGGGTTCACCAAATGATGCCTTGCTAAATGGACAAGGTTAGTCTAAGAGAAACAACACAAAACACACAAGAAAATCGTTAGTGTTATTCAATAAAAAACTAATCTAAACAGGCATATCAAGAGAGACACTAAAATCATGCTAATATATCTAACTAATGAAACAAAGATAATGAGGCATCTCGAAATGCCTCTTAGCATGGTCTTAGCTCTTTCTCCCTTGTTCCTCTCCTCTCCAAGTTCCAAAATAGTGTAGCTCTCAACAACTTTTTGCACTATGGATGCTTATGGAAGATTGAGATTGTAGTATTGTGCTCCAAATGTGAAATGAAAAGCTAATACTATGCTATTGATACTAAAAATGATTTATTTTATCCAAAATGACAGGATATTAGTTGATTATGCTAAAATGCTCTCTTAAAATGCCTATAGCTTAAATGCATACAAGTTTTCAAGATCTGGATTATGAAGAAATGAGCTCTATTTATAGGAAAAATGGAGCAATGGATGGTTGAGATTGAGCAATTTCAACAAGGGTCATGATTGAGTGATTTCAAATCCATGTGATGGCTTTCAACCCAATCCCAGGATGACAAGTGTCAATGTGAGATAGGTTGAGAGGGGAGGGAATAAGCATTAAATGCTTGATATGACTTTGAGATTTAGAGTCAAGGTTAGTTGAATGAATAAACTCTTTATTCAAAGAATAAAACTTTTATCCAATGGATAAACTCTTGTGCAAATGTGAAATGGATGAATATGGTCAAAACAATAAATGTTTGGGGGGACAAGTTTGAAATAACCATAAATGGTTATGTAAGAGCCATAAATGGTCATGTAAGAGCCATTAGTGGTCTTGGAAGACTTTGGGGGTTAATTTGTTGAACACACAAAGCATTAAATGCTTTTCAAAAACTTTGGAGTCTTTGAGAAGTGACTCCATTTTGCTTAGAAATGTGACAATAATTAGGGGATGGATTAGGCTAATTAGGAAGGGTTTAGAAGAATCTAGAAGGGGATTAGATTTTGCAAGTGGATTTGGTGGGTGAGGGAAAATAGGATTTTATTAAAATAAAAATTCATTTATTCCAATTAATGTGTGCAAGTTGCATTTGTAGGAAAATGCAAGTGGGGTGGGGATAATGATTTAAATAAATGTTTTATTTAATTTATTTAAAAGAGGAAAAGAGGATTTAATTAAATAAATAGATTTTATTTATTTAATTGATTGGAATTTGATTTAATGAATTAATTAAAATAAATTGAATAATTTATTTAATTAATAGAAGAATGTTTGGGGATGAATTAATTAAATATTAATTTAATTAACTGGTGGCTAGTGGATTTTTAATCAAATAAATAGCGAATATTTATTTAATTAAGCTGGACAGATTTGTGTGACTACACATACATTTTTCAAAGCAGATACTAAACAAACATTGTGAAATACTTCAACGATGACCACTTATCCAATCAACCAAACAATCAACATCAAACACACAAACTATCTAAACAAGGATGTATCCTTCCTTACCAAAACAAAGACATGATATCGTTTTCTTTGACAAGAAAATTTTGTTTAAGCTATCAAATACTTGGTTGATTTGTGGATTATTTATTCATATCAGGTTCCTACAACATTGTTTGTATCTCTTCTACGAATTATTCCGATGAAGTACTGGGGCATGTCCTAATGGTGTCTACGTGGGAAGTTCACTAAGCTACGTGATCTTATGCGAAATATAGTCATAGATCACTATAGCTTGCTGACTACAGCGTATACCTCGACCCTATGAGCATGAACCATTATCGAGGATCCATATTCTTTATTCATTATATATGTTGTTGCTTGTAGGTACAATGCTCCATCCTTGGTTCCTATTGCCTCATCCACACTCGATAATGGTTTATCTCTGATTACGGTATGAACTTGTCTTAGGATATGATCGACAAAAGATCAAGGAGGACGTTCCAAGTCATGCATGAAAGGAGATTATCCTTGTCTATTCTGCAAGCAATACTCGGGTCAACTTGATCCATTATATCAAGTTGCTTGTATTAACTTGCTATATCAAAAACCATGTAAGGAATACTCAGGTCATCTTGAATCATTATGTCAAGTTGCTTGCATTTTTCTTACAACATTTTAAAGCTCAATGATGAAAATAAAGCACTATGGATCGTCATTCCATCTCATCTGTTTATATTGCATTTCCTTCCATATCGCCCATCCATTTACTCATTCATTATTCATATTCATGGTTTTGTATGCAAGTGTGAACAAAGTTAATGTGAGCAGTTATGTGAAAATTGAGCTGGTCTTGGATACAATCACGACAGAGTACTTTGATACATCATCAGTACATCATGCAAAGTCTAAAACAACCTTGCATTCATCTATCATGATCATATCATCATCATTACATTTAGTACATTTCATATCATTTAGTTGTATAAAGTTACATATAGTTCATTATCATTTATTGACAATTAGTCTTATTATATCATTTCATCATTGCATAATCATAATGTTTAGATTCATTCATATGATAAATTGTCCTTGATTGTATTAGCCATTATTATGCATTCATTTAGTGTCAATTACCAATCATCATTTAACATCATTTATCATTGCATACATTTATTTATCTATCCATTAGTTAAGTGAATTCATTTATTCATCGAGTATATTTTTATACTCATTCAAATTCATTTCATTTAGGATTCATTACAAACATGCATTCATTTTGCTTTTTAATTGCATTAAGGTGCAGCTATTCATGAGTTGCATTATCATTACATTATCATTTCACTTCATCATATTTTCTGACATTTTAAAACATCAACCAAACCATTTGTTTCCACATAGGCTAATACATTATCCATATACCTCATTTAGAAATCATCATTTCAACATTTGTACTTTACATTTGTTACATTCATCTACCCAACATCTAGATGCATTTACATATATAAATCATTCATTTAATGCATTATATCATAAACATCATTGCATATCATTATCTCATTGTCTCATCAAAATCCAAACAACCATCATAATCATTATTTTATTATGCATACATAATCATCATGGCATTACATACATAAAACAATTACATCACCAAACACATCATGAACACATATATCAACCTGCATATACATGTTAGCATCACGTCATACAATATGCATATAGACATCCTGTAAGAATAAATCATCATAAGCACATGCATATAGGAATCATCTCATAAAAAACACATACATATAGCAAGTACAAAGTATCCATCTAAGCATAAAATCATAAAATCATCACCCTGCATAAAAATCCATACATGTCATCAAAATGCATATCATCACAAAAATATGGGATCTCCTCATATATCATATCATGTCGCCACAAATATACATGTATTAGAGTACAATGATGTCCAAAATATCGGCTACCAAGAGGCATCCAAGACATAGTCCAAAATAACAATAATAAAATACATGCATACAACATGCTCTCTCAAATGCCACTCTGACCAGATGTTGCACCACCATCACCACTTACTCCCCCACTAGTCCCCGCCCCACTTGATCTATCTCTTCGTGGAGGACCCATCACACCACCACTGCTCTGCATCCTCTGAGATCGCTCTGATCTCGCTCGCCGCATTTGTGAATAGCTAAGTACTCGCTGACTAGCTAGCATCGCCTGCTTATATAACCCCCGCCAATAATCTATCTCCTCATGTGTCCATTGCATCTCCCTCATCGCATCCCCAGTAGGACCCTGTGCTCCTACTCCTGCTCCCACCCGTACTCTCTCCTGCAATGCCGCAAATCTCTCCACGACCTCATCCCTCTCACGTAGCACCACAGTAAGCTCTGAATCTCGCACAAATAGCTGCACATCTCTAGTTGCCACCTCTGCCTGCAAATCCTCTACGCGAGTCTGCAAATATCCTATCATATGATCCTGCAGATCTCCACCTGTAGCTATATCCATAGGTGCCTCCCCAGTGGCTCCCTCCTCTGTCTCCATAGGTGCCTGTCCCTCACCTGCATCCCTGCCACCTAATCTCATACCTCCCTGCATCAAAGGTCCCTAAGATAGCCATAATGGCTGCCCACCTCTCCCTCTCCGCTGTAATCGCCCACCTCCTCCACCCCCACCTCCTCCAAATCCACCACCCCCTCCTCCTCCACCATCTCCACCACCACCATCCCCTCTCCCCCGTCCACCTACTACTCCGTGACCTCCTCTCCTCCTCCGTCTCCGTCCCCTCTCCTCAAAATCTGGAATCGGCTCTGCCAGATCTGATATTCGAGGAATCAGACGAGCCGCAATATACTGCGTATACTCCTCTGACACCCCAACATCCACCATCCCCGACCTCATATGCCATGGTCTCACCTGTAGTGTGCGAAACTCTGCTAATGCTTGATCATATGGTAATACTGGCCCCCATAAATACCTCTCTCAGACCACCCGTGCATACTCTCCTGAACCACTAGGAAATCCCTGCCTCCGCCCAAACTGTCTCAACACTCTGCCTGGCAACTGTCTCTCCACATTGTAGGCTGTCCTACCAATGAGGTATCGTGTCATAAAAACATACGGCAATGCCTCCGCATTATCCTCCCAGGGCTCACACTCCATGTACGGCCTCCAGATCACTATATCCAAGTCATCCAGTGCTCGCCGCCACCACTCTAACTTCCCTAGGTGGGGCTAACTCATCATCCCTCCATACATATATACATAGGGCTGATCCACGGCTCAGAATACTGACTGGTCGGGTAACCGGTAAGTGCTCCCATGCCCAAATGTGCAACAGAGTGATCCCCACTCCCAAGGAGCCCATCCCTCGATATGCTAGCTCATGTAGCTCCCGATATAAGTACGATAGCACGCACGGTCCCCATGCAAATCGGGTCCCCTTTGTAATCATCAGCTTGATCACCTGACCCCAACCAATGACAAGTCCTTGCGATCATGTATCTGGACACAACAGTCCCCCAACAATACCTGATAACACTGCTGGTAACGGCTCATACAAGGCTGCTATGTCCTCCCAGGCTATCGACCCATTATCAATATACACATCCTCCTCAAAAAATCTTTGCACTGCTAGGGTCCCCCACGCTCGGTCATAACTCACCAGCTCTCCTCGGATAGGAATGTGCAGGATGCGCCATACATCCTCCAGAGTCACTGTCATCTCTCCCTGCGCTAAGTGAAACGTACATGTCTCACTATGCCACCACTCTGCCAATGCTGTAATCAAACTGTGATTCATCTGAATCATGGGCATATACATCACATCGTACAGGCTTGTTGTTGTAATGCAATCCACCTCAGCCTCTGTCAACCGATTGCGCAACACCTGTGTGGTGGGATGCCTCTCACGCAATTGTAAGACGTGAAGATCCTCCTACACAAGTGCATCAACCATCATCATCAGTTATTTTGTTTCAAACTTTCTTAAGTTTAAACCTAGACTATCAACAGATATTGTGATCAAGTATCTTCGGGCCTCAACAGGTAAGCAATCATGGCACACCTAGACTTCAACAGGCATTTATCCTAATGACCTAAGTCTCATCAAGGCTGCTATGGTTCAAAACAACTCTCACCTCACATCTCCATCCATCCATCATTGGCATCTGAATATTCTTGTTCACACACACTAGGGCATCTATTTTCCTACACAAAAGTGATATTCTGCATTTAATAGTGCTACAAGATTGACCAAAGTGCTAACTCAACTATCCATTAGCACTAAAACATCAATAGCGCTACACTGACTCTACCATAGCGCTACTTCACCTCAAAAGCACTAATTCAACTACTCAATAACGCTAACAAAACAAAAACACTATTCTAACTACACACAAGCGCTACCTCACAACAAAAATGCTCAATTGACCAAGCAATAGCACTAAAAACCCAACAGAACTAAAACAACTATACAATAGCGCAACTATTGACAAAATCACTAAAACCGATATACAATAGTGCTATAGCGGCACCATAGCGCTAATTTAGTTGACAACAACGCTACATAGTTTTAGCGCTATTATCTTGACTCAACTTGGACCTAGCTAAAAACATATAAAAAATACACAAAAATCAAAAAATCAAATTTACATACCGCTGGTCTGTAGTCATCTGGCTGCTGGAATCGACGGACTCGCTCTAATCGGTGCTCTGCTATGGGAACCGGCATCCTGACTGCTACTTGCTCCTCCAAAAAGTCACTATCAGAGCTAAAATTTCACTATGGACGCAAATGCAAAAGAGTCTGTTTTCACCCCTTTCTCCCCATATAAACCCTTCGCCATAACCCTAATTTTTCCCCCACTCACCGCCGTGGTCTCCGTGAACTTCCCGAGCCTCCCATTTCTCCATTTTATCTCCGATTTCTTCTATTTTTCACCCGTATTGCTAACTTCTTCTCTTCTACCACCCTGCCAATTTTTCATTCTTTTTCGAGAGATCGCTCAATTTTTCAAAAAAATTCGGCCCATCTCTCGAGGGGGCATACCACCCATTAAATCAACATTTTATGGGGCATTTCTTCACACCTATTTTTCTTTCTTTGAAACGACGCGATAAACCACACCGTCTCAAAGAGGGGCAAATGTAGTCACATAAATCTATCCATTTTAATTAAATGAATATTTCATATTTATTTGATTAAAAACCCACTAGCCATCAGTTAATTAAGTTAATATTTACTTAATTCATCTTCAAAATATTCTCCTATTAATTAAATAAATTATTCAATTTATTTTAATTAATTCATTAAACCAAATTCACAATCAATTAAATGAATAAATCCCATTTATTTAATTAAATCCCCCTTTTCCTCTTTTAAATAAACTAAATAAAACATTTTATTTAAATCATTTATCCCCCCACTTGCATTTTCCTACAAATGCAACTTGCACCTATTTATTGAAATAAATGAATTTTATTTTAATAAAAATCCTAGTTTTCCGTCACCCACCAAACTCACTTGCAATCTTAACCCCCTTCTAGATTCTTCTAACCCCTTCCTAATTGGCCTAATCCATCCCCTAATTATTGTCACATTCCTAAGCAACTTGGAGTCACTTCTCAAAGACTTCAAAGTCTTTGAAAAACATTTAATGCTTTGTGTGTTCAACAATTTAACCTCTCAAGTCTTCTAAACCACTTATGGTTCTTACATGACCATTTATGGTTAACCCCTAACTTAACCCTCATGTGACTCACGTGTCTCCTCAAGTATTTATTACTTTGACCATGGTTATCCCTTTTACCTTTGCACAAGAGTTTATCCATTGGATAAAAGCTTTATTCTTTGAATAAAGAATTTATTCACTCAACCCAACCTTGACCTTAACTCCCAAGTTAACCCTCAGGTCATGTCAAACATTTAATGCTTATTCCCTCTCCTCTCAACCCCTCTCATGTTGACACTTGTCATCCTGGGATTGGGTTGAAAGCCCCCACATGGATTGAATATCATTCAATCCCGACCCTTGTTGAGATTACTCAATCTCAACCATCCATTGCTCCATTTTTCTTATAAATAGAGCCCATTTCTTCATAATCCGGATCCTGAAAACTTGTATGCATTTAATTTATAGTGAATTTTAGAGAGAATTTATCATTTGCATTTATATTTACTCTTTTGGACTAAAATCAACACTAGATTAGATAATAATCTCATTTCTAGCTTGTTCATACTTGCATAACATTTATATTAATCATCTACAATCTTGAATCTCCATAAGTATCCATAGTGCAAAAAGCTGCTGAGAGCTACACTAATTTGGAACTTGGAGAGGAGAGGAACAAAGGAGAAGGAGCTAAGAGCATGTTAGAAGGCATTTGGAGATGCCATGTGGTATTTATTTCCATAGTTAAATATTTTAGCATGTTTTTAGTGTCTCTTTTGATATGCCTGCTTAGATTAGTTTTTGGTTGAATAACACTAACTTTGATCCTTGTTTCTTGTTGTTTTTGTGTGTCATACGACCACAGGTTTTAGTCTAACCTTGTCCATTTCACAGAGCATCACTAGCCTAATTAAATAATTAAAAATTATTTAATAATTATGGATCATAGAAGAATTGATGAGATCATGATGAAAATGCAATAGTCATTTTTAGATGTCTACAAACACCATATGATATTTAGTTATCTGAAGTTAGGGTTGTCTCTATTAAAGCCATTTCTATAGTATGTCTCATAAGGCATCTTACAAGAATTGATCAAATTGAAGAACACATAGGATTTAACCGTGTGAGATTTGCTTTGCATTGATATTTTGGATCACACTCCATGATCCATCATTAGGATATAAAATGTCTTAATTATGAAAAAGAAGTCATGCATAAAGAAAAACAGTTGGATTTGCAAGTGTAATATTACCTTGAAGGCTATACGGGGAAGAATACTAAGGAAAAAGAATAAATATTACCTTGAGTAATTTAACCCCACTATGATCATTAACAAAAGGAAAATAGAGGGGAAATTATCACCTGGGGGAAAAGATTCTAATTATTTAGCTAATAACTAGACCACATCAACTTTGATGTGAAACTAAAAGGAGGTAAATGCCAAAGGAGGCATGGAAACTGAAAACATGTCACTTTTGCATAACTAGGGTAGTGAAGTAAGAAAAACACTTTGTTTTCAGTTGACATCAAGGCCAAATGTGTTGGTATTTTGATAGCTATATCCCTACCCAATTTATTTATCAAGGGGTCATTTGAGAAAGTACGTGAACTCACTATCACTTTGAATATAAAAAAAAATGAAATTCAAAAAGCAAGAATGATAGGGTTGGTTGTGTCATAGGCTATTTTAAGCCTCGTGAACATTAAACATTATTCTATTATATTTTATATGATGACTTACCTACATACCATCAATATAGGGGCCTCCCAAATGTAATTGAAGTACTTCGGGGAAGAAGCTACTTCACTATACAATTTAAATGTAGATAACACACCGAAATTTTTATATTGTATGAATTCTACAAAGGATCATTTTAGTGAGCATTGTGATTAAAGAAGGTTTTTCTTTGTTGCATGTCAATTGAACGAGTGGGACTAAAAAATTAACACTCCCAAGTTGCCAAATTTTCTATGAAAATAGTTTAGGAGTTGCTAAAAAATGATGAAGTAGAGTGGCCTTTCATGAATGGGTACAAATGGGAAAATACCACTTGATTATTGCCCATTATGTTTCTCACTTTCATTAGAAAGAATATAAGTGAATAGATTTTAACATCCATCAGGCTAAAAATAGCCCATGGGATAGTTGACCACACCAATCAAGCCTTTTACCTTTCATTTATTTCTTATTCATGAAGATAATGAGCTCTCCAACTTTCTTAATTTTCCCCGATAAATAAACTAGATATAGTAATAAAAGAAAAAATGACAGCATATTTGGCCTTAATATCCTTGTAGGCATTGCAATAAAAATATATTATTTTTCTAATTTCACTACCCTAAAAGAGAAAAAGTCACAACATCTATCTTCTTGTGACTCTGTTGGCTTTTTCCACCTTCTAGTTTTACATTGAAGATAATGCAAGCTAGTTTTATGTTGAGCAATTAGAATATTTTATCTCTGATGGATATTCACCCATATACAACCTTTTTGACGACATGATTAGATGTGGGATTAAATTCCTTGAGTTAATACTTATTTCGACTTAACATTTGTCCTCCCATAGCCTTACATAGTTTATTAAAGACATATTTCTTGATTTCTTTGTTGTCACTAGGACAAATATTCAAGTAAATATTTTGTCTGATGTTTTGCTTGAACATCCATGAATTCTTTCTCTTCCTCAAAACTTCATTAAATGCAACCTTCAAATGTCATCTTCTTGCTTCCATCTAATCAATTCTTTTGAGATAACTTATGAGATGAATCATAGCAATGGGTTCCATAGGAAACCCATGTTTTAGCTAGTAAAATATCATTAGAGGTTGACAAAGTTATTTTGAACTTACTAGTGATCATTTGTTTTTGAATCATCTCTATTTTCTTTCACTTTTCCTTGCACATGCTACTAGCCCAAATCTCACAACCATTATCAATATCCAAAAAATACTATGAATAGTTTTTAAATCTCATAACTTTTCCTCTCTATGCATGTTTTGGATGACATATAAGTCTTTCAACCACTAAAGTTCTTTTCTTTCTGCAAGCCTCCCAACTAAGCCCATTTTGAAGTCAATTATGAGATACTTGTATTCATTTACTTCTTTAAGATTATTTCATTCAATGTGGAACTAATGTTATATATTTTTCCTTTGTTGGATAAAGTCACGATTTTGATCTTGTTGATGTAGACTTGTGTACCAAAAAGCCTACAAAGGCACTCAAGAGCATGAATGTTCTCTTGTAACCCATGAGTGAAATAAACAATCAAAATAACTTGTCTTATTACATATTCCCCTAGGTTAACCCCATCAGCACCATGCAAATTCAACCATTCTTCAAGTACGGATCTGTGCATATATTAAAACTTAAGGGTAAAAGTACGGATTTGTGCATATATTAAAACTTAAGGGTAAAAGTACGGATTTGTGCATATATTAAAACTTAAGGGTGAAAGTACGGATCTGTGTCATACCTAGAGCTAATCCGTGTGATCCAGTCGGAAGAGTTCCGGTTGGACCAATGTGGCAGTCACGTGGCACCGACATTCCGATCGGAAACCTTTCGAGTTCCGGTTGGAACCCCTTTGCTATATAAGTTGCAAAAAAGGCTTTTTGCCTCATTTTGCACTAATGGGCTTAGAGTTTAGCGACCGAGGAGGAGGGGGCAAAGAAATTAGTGTTAATATATTAATGTTTTAGTTTTTCAATGCTTAATAATATATTAATTTTAATTTTAATTTATTTTTTCTATCGGTAAAAAATATTTTATTAACCATAAGCTAGGTTTTAAACCTGACCTTCATTTTTTGGTATTTTGTTATGGTTTTGTCATTGATGTCAACACCTACTGAAAACAAGTACTTTGGAGATCCAGCAACATTCACCGACAAGCAAGTAACTATTGCAACAGTTACTGGTATATGGTTCACCGACAGGATATAATGTTCACCGGTATCTAGAATGATATGGAAGACACTTGGTAATGTTGAAGACATCATGTGGATACTTTGTTTTGAAGAATTAATCATTGGTATATTCATATTTGCATATTTGCTTTTATCGGCAAATAGGTCCAGGTTATCTAGGGTTACACCGGCAGGTTTATCTTTTCCAGATCAACATGGCACGCTATGAAGATGATTTATTATTGATGTAAATGCATCAAGCCGACATGTTTAATCGGTTATTGCATCAGATATTATATTGTATGTAAAATGATTTTATTGTAATATCTTGTAGAGCCGACCTACTAAAATTGGTCTTAGGTTATGGTATAAATGTAAGATCTTATTTGTAAGATCAAGTGTGGAATGCGAAAAAGAATTGAGTGAAGGTATATGCGAGATTAAGCAGAGGAATACACGAAGACACCGTTTGAAGGTGAAGCTAGGTTTTTGTATAAGCATATCAACATTACACCGGTACTGAATCTAGCATATGAAGATGCTATTTTGTACAATACATTTTTATTGGATTTAACCATCCGACTATAGTCAGTGTGACTCCCATTTTTGTGATTGAGCAGTGAGCTCTAGGCTGTTGGCCTTTCTGCATGTGCAGACCCCATTTATGTACACTTACTATCTGTAGTAGTATCATCTGATTGTGGGTAAGGTTTCCCATTGTGGTTTTTCCCCTTACAGGGTTTCCACGTACAAATATTGGTGTTATGTGTTGTGGATGACTTTATGTTTGTGTTTCACGCATTAATCTTTACTGGTATAGCAATTTACTGTTAACATTGTCTACCAGCATACTTAACTGGTTTACCGGTATTAAGCATTAAGTTGGTTAATTGATTTTTGGCTTGAATTTATTAGACAACTGATTCAACCCCCCCCCCCCCTCTCAGTTGTCTCCAGGACCTAACAATTGGTATCAGAGCTTAGTCCTCTTTTGCAGAAGTTTAACAACTTGAGGAGATCCAATGTCTACTAATTACTTCAGGAGGGACAATCCTAAAATTGATGGAACCAACTATGGGATATGGAAGATCAGAATGGAGACACATCTAAATTGCATTGGGAAAGACATCTGGGAAGTTACAAAGAATGGTTATACTACTACTGTAGCTGGTCAGACTGCTCCAACTACCTTAGTTAAAGATGAAGAGAAGGATTGCAAAGCAAGAGAAGCACTTTTGAGCGCATTATCAGATCAACAAATCATGGGATTATCAGATAGGTCTACTGCTAAAGTTATTTGGGATCATTTGGAAACACTAAATGAAGGAGATTCCACAGTCAAGATTGCAAAACTTGAAAGCTTCCGAGTTAGGTATGAACATCTGAAAATGGAAGAAGATGAAAGGACATTTGCTTTTATGGAAAGAGTAAATGAAATTGTATTGGGTATTAAATATTGTGGAGGAACCTTGAGTGAGGATGAAATTGTTTCAAAAATCTTAAGAGGATTACCACCGGTATATAAAATGAAGGTTACTGCTATAAATGAGTTAAGAACAATGCCTAATACATCCGTAACTAGGGATACATTGATTGGAAAACTTCCAGCCTTTGAAATTGAGGAATCTGGTCCTGTTGCTACTATAAAAATTGATTTAGCCTTTAAAGCATCAACATCATCTGCTCCATCATTTGACAAATCAGACTAGAGAGCCTTTTATGCAAGAGAACTTGAAGAATCCAGAAAGGAGGATGAAGAGCTTGAAGAACTTGAAGCACTATTTGCAAGGAAAATGCCAAAAGGTCCAATTGGAAGTAAGTATGAAGGTAAAGCACCCTTTAAATGTTTTAACTGCAATAAGATTGGTCATATGGCTTCAAGATGCCCTAATAGACATGCTAGACTAAGAGAAGAAGCTAGAAGAACATACAAGCCTAATCCTGAATATCAAAGATACAGATTTAAGAAGAACAAAGACAAATCCTGTTACATTGCTAATGAAGGTGTGACTGATGATTCTGATGAGGATCCAACAGACAATGGATGGGTTTTTGTTGCTATAATAGAGGATCAATCGACACCTACTGCTCAACTGGTAGAACAAGCCCTAGCAGCTAAAGTTGAAGCAAAGGATGAATGGATCATCGACTCAGGATGCTCACATCATATGACAGGAGACAAAGGTAAATTCTTTAACTTTCAAGAATACAATGGAGGTTTAGTA
Source organism: Cryptomeria japonica (assembly GCF_030272615.1). Lineage (NCBI taxonomy): Eukaryota > Viridiplantae > Streptophyta > Pinopsida > Cupressales > Cupressaceae > Cryptomeria > Cryptomeria japonica. Next base: position 272,901,977 of record NC_081407.1, read on the forward strand.
AGGTTTGGAGATGACAAAGCTTGTTCAATCAAAGGTAAGGGTTCAATATCTCTTGATGGTAAGCATAACACTGACAATGTCTACTATGTTGAAGGATTAAAGCATAATCTTTTAAGTGTTGGTCAATTAGTTGAGAAGGGATTTCAGTTACAATTTATAAATGGAAAATGCAAAATCATGAATAGAACTGGTTTGGAAATTGCAACTGGTAATTAGACTAGAGGCAATATCTTTCATTTGAATAACATTGAAAAGGCATGCTTAATTGCACATATAGATGAAAGTTGGTTATGGCATAAGAGACTATGTCATGTAAACTTTGATTGCATGGTAAAAATTAGTACTTCTAAGGCAGTTAGAGATCTACCTAAAATTGTGAAACCTCAGAATACAATTTGTAAGGAATGTCAATTTGGAAAACAAGTTAGAGCTAGTTTCAAAAGTATTCCAGAAAAATCCAATAATGCTCTTGATTTAATTCACACTAATTTATGTGGTCCAGCTAGAACTAAAAGCTTACAAGGTGATAGATATTTCATGCTAATTATTGATGATTATTCTAGAATGTGTTGGGTTACTTTTCTCAGAGACAAATCAGAAGCACTTGGGAAGTTCAAATTGTTCAAAGCAATGGTTGAAAATGAAACCGGTAAGAAAATCAAATGTTTAAGATCATATCAAGGAGGAGAATTCACATATAAGGACTTTAATACATTTTGTGAAGTGAATGGAATCAAAAGACAATTATCAACACCTCAGACACCACAACAGAATGGAGTTGTTGAAAGGAAAAACATAACTATCTTGGATGCAGCAAGAAGTATGTTATCAAAAGAAAATCTACCACATGTGTATTGGAGAGAGGCAGTTAGCAATGCTATCTATACATTCAACAAAGTTCACATCAAAGGTGAAACCGGTAAGACCCCTCATGAACTATGGTTTGGTAATACTCCTACTCTTAAGTATTTCAGAATTTTTGGAAGTAAATATTATATCAGAAGAGATAAGTATATTGGCAAATTTGATCCTAGAAGTGATGAAGGAATATTTCTTGGCTATTCATCTAAGAGCAAGGCATATAGATGTTTCAATAAGAGATTGTAGAAAATTGTTGAGACTACAAATGTAAAGATTGATGAACAATTCAGAGGAACTTCAAGGTATATAGACTCTGAACCGGCAACAGAAATTATGATAAATGAACCTACACTGAATCCACCGGTATAGAATGAAGATCTTGTTACCCCGGTATCATCAGAGGATTCCACAGTAATTGAAGAACAACAAAAAACTAAGACACCCCAGTACGTAAGATTGAATCATTCTGAAGATCAGATAATTGGAAACAAATTTAAAGGAGTTATGACAAGAGGAAGATTGACAAATGAAGAGGTATGTCTTATTTCTCAAATTGAACCATCATCTATCAATGAGGCATGTGAAGATAAATTTTGGATTAAAGCTATGGAAGAAGAATTAGGACAAATTGAGAAAAATAATACTTGGACATTAGTTCCCCGGCCTAAAGATAAAAATGTAATTGGAAACAAATGGGTATTTAGAAACAAACTTAATGAAGATGGTAAGGTTGTCAGAAATAAAGCAAGACTAGTGTGTAAGGGATATTCTCATAGAGAAGGAGTTGATTACAATGAAACCTTTGCACTGGTAGCCAGAATTGAGGCAGTTAGATTATTCTTGGCTTTTGCAGCTCACAAGGACTACAAAGTTTATCAAATGGATATTAAATGTGCATTTTTGAATGGAGATCTTGAAGAGGAAGTATATATTGAACAACCTGATGGATTTTCTTTAACATATGACAATGATATGGTTTGCAGGTTAAGAAAAGCTCTGTATGGATTGAAACAAGCCCCAAGAGCTTGGTATGCAAGGTTGGATAAGTATCTTTTAAAGATTGGTTTTACTAAAGGAAATGTAGATAGCAATTTATATTACAAAATAACTAATGATGACATCTTGATTATTGAAGTATTTGTTGATGATATAATCTTTGGAGGAGAAGATGGATTATGTAAGGAATTTTCCATTAAAATACAACAAGAATTTGAAATGTCTATGATTGGAGTGATAAAATTCTTTTTAGGATTGTAGATTTCACAGACTGATAAAGGTATATTTTTGAGTCAATCCAAGTACTTAAGAGAATTACTAAAGAAATTTGGGATGGAGAACTCTAAACCGGTAAGCACACCTATGACTACAAATGACAAATTATCTCAAAGGGATGAATCTACACCTGTTAATCCAACTAGATACAAATCTATGATAGGAGGTTTACTGTATTTGACACAAACCAGACCTGATCTCATGAATGTAATATGTATTGTTTCTAGATTTCAAAGTAATCCTAGAGAAAATCATGAATCAGCAGTAAAAAGGATTTTCCAGTACCTTCAAGGCACAACAAATCTTGGATTATGGTATCCTAAAGATGAAAATTTTGATCTATGTGCATACACAGATGCAAATTGGGCAGGAGATGTGGATGATAGAAAAAGCACCACTGGAGGAGCATTCTTTCTTGGAAAGAGATTAGTTTCTTGGTTGAGTAAGAAACAAAGTTGTACATCTTTATCAACAACAAAATCAAAATATGTTGCAGCAGCAACTAACTGTACACAGGTACTATGGCTTAAACAAATGTTGAAAGACATAAAGGTAAAATGCAAGGAACCTATTACTATATATTGTGATAACACTACAGCAATTGATATATCTAAGAATCCGGTATTACATTCCAAAACTAAACATGTTTCTATCAAACTGAATTTTCTAAGGGAAAAAGTTGAAGAAAAGGAGATAAAACTGGTTTATGTGAATACTAAAGAACAACTTGTAGATATTTTTACAAAACCTTTGCCTAAAGAGACTTTTGAATATCTCAGAGATCAGCTTGGAGTCATACCACCACCGGTAGAGACTTAGTCAGTTGATGATTGTCATCAACCGACAGAATTAAAAGACAAATCTTTTATTCCGGTCTTTGATGAGGAAGCTACTTCTCAGGGGGAGTAGTTGGTATTTTTTATGAACTTCATTTTTGTAACTTTGGCATTTGATGTCAAAGGGGGAGAGATATCTATGGAAAAACACATTATCTTTTGAGGAGATATTGGTATTGAAAATAAATCTTTGGATAAACTCATGTTGCTCCCAGGGGGAGAAATTGAGATTGTTGGTTTTCGGTATTTGGCATTTTTGTTTTGGCACTTTGATGGTTTTCCCATCTTGTGTTGCCATCAATGCCAAAGGGGGAGATTGTTGGTATTTTGGTATGGTTTTGTCTTTGATGTAAACACCTACTGAAAACAAGCACTTTGGAGATCCAGCAACATTCACCGGCAAGCAAGTAACTATTGCAACAGTTACTGGTATATGGTTCACCGATAGGATATAATGTTCACCGGTATCTGGAATGATATGGAAGACACTTGGTAATGTCGAAGACATCGTGTGGATACTTTTTTTTGAATAATTAATCATTGGTATATTCATATTTGCATATTTGCTTTTACCGACAAATAGGTCCAGGTTATCTAGGGTTACACCGACAGGTTTATCTTTTCCAGATCAACATGGCACGCTATGGAGATGATTTATTATTGATGTAAATGCATCAAGCCGACATGTTTAATCAGTTATTGCATCGGATATTATATTGTATGTAAAATTATTTTATTGTAATATCTTGTAGAGCCGACCTACTAAAATTGGTCTTAGGTTATGGTATAAATGTAAGATCTTATTTGTAAGATCAAGTGTGGAATGCGAAAAAGAATTGAGTGAAGGTATATGCGAGATTAAGCAGAGGAATACACGAAGACATCATTTGAAGGTGAAGCTAGGTTTTTGTATAAGCATATCAGCATTACACCGGTACTGAATCCAGCATATGAAGATGCTATTTTGTACAGTACATTTTTATTGGATTTAACCATCCAACTGTAGTCAGTGTGACTCCCATTTTTGTGATTGAGCAATGAGCTCTAGGCTGTTGGCCTTTCTGCATGTGCAGACCCCATTTATGTACACTTACTATCTGCAGTAGTATCATCTAATTGTGGGTAAGGTTTCCCATCGTGGTTTTTCCCCTTACAGGGTTTCCACGTACAAATATTGGTGTTATGTGTTGTGGATGACTTTATGTTTGTGTTTCATGCATTAATCTTTACCGGTATAGCAATTTACTGTTAACACTGTCTACTGACATATTTAACTGGTTTACCGGTATTAAGCATTAAGTTGGTTAATTGGTTTTTGGCTTGAATTTATTAGACAACTGATTCACCCCCCCCCCCTCTTAGTTGTCTCCGGGACCTAACAGTGCATATATTAAAACTTAGGGGTAAAAGTACGGATCTGTGTCACACCTAGAGCTAATCCATGTGATCCAGTCGGAAGAGTTCCGACTGGACCAATGTGGCAGTCACGTGGCGCCGACATTCCGATCGGAAACCTTTCGAGTTCCAGTCAGAACCCCTTTGCTATATAAGTTGCAAAAAAGGCTTTTCGCCTCATTTTGCACTAACGAGCTTAGAGTTTAGCGACCGAGGAGGAGGGGGCAAAGAAATTAGTGTTAATATATTAATGTTTTAGTTTTTCAATGGTTAATAATATATTAATTTTAATTTTAATTTATTTTTTTGATCAGTAAAAAATATTTTATTAACCATAAGATAGGTTTTAAACCTAGCCCGAACCAAGTGGGGCTACAAACTAGGAGCCATCTCCCCAAATTACAAAGTACCAAAGATCCAAGACCCATCAACAGTTCAAAAATACTATATCATACATTAACTCCACTAGAAACAAGGGGACAAATTGATTGAAAAACTGAGATATCCTTCATTGCTCTCCTGTTCTTCTTCCCAAGTACCTCTATCGACCCCTCTTCCTCCTCAATAACAACCTAAGGAACCCTGACAGATTCATTGGAAAAGGCCACAATACCCTGCCTTTCACCAAGTGAAACATCATGACTACCTCCCTCAGTAGAAACACCAACAGGTTCATTGTTTATAACTACAAACATCAACTCTCTTGGTTCCTTATCCACCCTACCCAACTTTTTCTTCTTAGGTTTATCAACAACCATCATGGTCATAGCCTGGCTTGGCTTAACCATAGCTCTATTGCCACCATCCTTCCCAAAATTCCCTTCCTGAATGATACCATCTTCCTTCTCCACAAAATAATGATGGGGAGAGGCCTCCCTCCACTAAGAAGCCACATCCTTTGGTTTCTTCTTAGCAGAATTAGCTACCAAGTGACCAGTTTGAAAGCATCTTCTACATCTAAAAGGGATATTCTTATAATCTACTGACTGCACCCAAACCCTGTTTGTAAGCTTCAAAGATATCTCAATAGGAGGAGCAGTTGAGCAATCCATCTCAACTAAAATGCGTGCATACGTGGTATGTAAGTAATCCAAAGAGCCCTCATCCACCCACAAAAACTTACCTATAGGGTTACCAATAGCTTTGAAACAAGCTTCAAACCAAAACTATAGAGGCAAATTAGGTAACCTTACCCAAATTGGAATTTTATCGAAGGCCTATGTCATAGGGTTAAAGGTAGGATACCAGGGTTTTAATAACAACATATTTTTCTCATCCCACCACCATAACTATTCACACATAATTTTCTTCATGTCCATCTCATTATCAAAAACCACCACAAAAAAGCCCCAAGCACTCGGCTAAATCTGCACATCACCTTTCAAAATGGGCTTCCAATAATCTGTAATCGATTTGTGTAGTTCGGTCAAACTTGGCCAAACACCATGAAAATGCCCAATCAATCCCATCTCTGCAAAATAAAGTTCATTCTCCTTCACTTCTTCAAAAATCTCGGCATCAAAACCCACCAATGGCATGTTAGGGTCCGGACCAAACTGAAAAATAGGGAACATAGAAACCCCTTTGTCACTGCTTCCTAAACTATCAAGCCCCTTGCACACCCTATTAATCGGAGTTGAGTGACTGCCTTTCCACAAAAACATTTTCCCACCATTCAAATCCTCCTTAAACAGAGAGGCGAACTTTACATTCCCACCACGCAATCCATTCCTAACAGTAAGGGAGGCATCGTTCATACCATTGGAAAAACACCTTGAAGCTCACCCAAAGCCCTTAGCTTGCATAGGGAAAATAGAAGCCGCTCCCGTAGAAACCCTAACAGTCAACAAAAAAAACCTTCGGCTACATCGTGCCTCTCCCCAATTTTAAATATTTTTAATGCTTAATAATATATTAGTTTTAAAATTATTTAATGGTAAATCTTTTAATGCTTAATTATTTATAAATGTTGTACACATACAATTAGATGTGAAAATTTTACCCTACAACCCCTTAGCACATAATAGGATCTGTTAAGACACTTAGGAGAACTTACTACATCCTAGGACCTTTTAAGACATCATACAACCCCTTAGTACATCCTATGAGCTATTAAGACATGAATGACCCCTTAATACAACTTAAAACATCTTTTAACCCCTCTTAACATCCTAGCATGTATAACATAAGACCCCATATGACCCCATAAGACCCCTTATGTCTGTAACAACCCCTTATGACCTTTAATGACTCTTTAAGACCCCTTATGACACGTAACGACCCATACTAACCCCAGATGACCCCATAGGATCATCTAGTGTCATAAGGGGTCATATGGTGTTGTTAGGGTTCATATGGGGTCCTATGGGTCACAAGGAGCTACACATGTGTTAGCCCCTTAGGACCCCATATGACTCATAATGACACCATATGACCCCTTATGACACCATATGATCCCTTAAGGGGTCATATGGGGTCCTAAGGGACCACACATGTGTTTTAACATGTGTGATCTCTTAAGACCCCATGTGACCCCTTTTAACGTCCTAGTAGGTGCAACATAACTTTTAGGACACCATATGACCCCATAGGGTCATATAGTGTCATAAGGGGTCATATGGGGTCCTAAGGGGTCACACATGTGTTATGACGCATTTTTAAGTACTAGTAGGTACAACATACCTCTTAGGACACCAAATGACCCAATAGGGTCATATAATGTCGTACGGGGTCATATGGGGTCATACATGTGTGACCCCTTAGGAGCCCATATGACCCTTTTAACATCCTAGTAGGTACAACATACCCCTTAGGACACCATATGACCTTATGGTGTCCTAAGGGGTTATATGGGGTCCTAAGGGGTCACAAATGTGTTAGAACATGTGTGGCCCCTTAGGACCCCATATGATCACTTTTAAAGTCCTAGTAGGTACAACATACCTCTTAGGAGACCATATGACCCCATAGGGTCATATAGTGTCCTAAGGGGTCATATGGGATCCTAAGGGGCCACACATGTGTGACCCCTTAGGACCCCATATGACCCCTTTTAAAGTACTAGTAGGTACAACATACCTCTTAGGATACCATATGACCTCATAGGGTCATATAGTGTTGTATGAGGTCATATGGGGTCCTTAGGGGCCACACATGTGTGACCCCTTAGGACCAAATATGATCCCTTGTAACATCCCAGTTTACATAACATACCCCTTATGACCCAATAGTATGCACAACGTACACACTAGGATGCTATAAGGGGTTATATGTGGTCCTAAGGGGTCATGAATGTGTTAGAACACATGCGTGACACCTTAGGAGCACATATGACCCCTTGTAACATCCTAGTTTATATAACATACCCCTTATGACCCAATAGCATGCATAACGTACACACTAGGATACTATAAGGCATCTTATGTGGTCCTAAGCAGTCACACATGTGTTCAAACACGTGTGACCCCTTAGCACCACATATGATCCCTTATAGCATCCTAGTGTGTATAATGTAACCCTTAGGACCCAATTTGACCCCGTAGGACCCAATAGTGTCCCAAGGGGTCATATGTGGTCCTAAGGGGTCACACATATGTTCTAACACATGCATGAACCCTTAGGAGCACATATGACCCGTTGTAGCATCCTAGTTTATATAACATACCCCTTATGACCCAATAGCATGCATAATATACGCACTAGGATGCTATAAGGGGTCGTATGTGGTCCTAAGGGGTAACACATGCGTGACCCCTTAGGACCACATACGACCCCTTAGAGCATCCTAGTGTGTATAACATACCCCTTAAGACCCAATTTGACCCCATAGGACCCAATAGTGTCCTAAGGGGTCATATAGGGCCCTAAGGGGTCACACATGTGTTCTAACACATGCGTGACCAATGCGGACCACATTTGACCCCTTGTAACATCCTAATTTATATAACATACCCCTTATGACCCAATAGAATGTATGTACACACTAAGATTTTATAAGGGGTCATATGTGGTCCTAGGGGGTCATACATGTGTTCTAAAACATGTGTGACCCCTTAGGAGCACATATGACCCGTTGTAGCATCCTAATTTATATAACATACCCCTTATGACCCCTTATAGCATCCTAGTGTGTATAATGTACCCCTTAGGACCCAATTTGACCCCATAGGACCCAATAGTATCCTAAGGGGTCATATGTGGTCCTAAGGGGTCACGCATGTGTTAGAGCACATGCGTGACCCCTTAGGACCACATATGACCCCTTGTAGCATCCTAGTGTGTATAATGTACCCCTTAGGACCCAATTTGACCTCGTGGGACCCAATAATGTCCTAAGGGGTCACGCATGTGTTCTAACACATGTGTGACCCCTTAGGAGCACATATGACCCGTTGTAGCATCCTAGTTTATATAACATACCCCTTATGACCCAATAGCATTCACAATGTACACACTAGGATGCTATAAGGGGTCGTATGTGGAGCTAAGGGGTCATTCATGTGTTAACACATGCGTGACCCCTTAGCTCCACATACGACCCCTTATAGCATCCTAGTGTGTGTAATGTACCCCTTAAGATCCAATTTGACCCCATAGGACCCAATAGTGTCCTAAGGGGTCATATAGGGTCCTAAGGGGTCACACATGTGTTCTAACATATGCGTGACCCCTGAGGAGCCCATATGACCCTTGTAACATCCTAACTTATATAATATACCCCTTATAACCCAATAGAATGTAATGTACACACTAGGATGCTATAAGGGGTCATATGTGGTCCTAAGGGGTCACACATGTGTTCTAACACATGCATGACCCCTTAGGAGCACATATGACTAGTTGTAGCATCTGAGTTTATATACCATACCCTTTATGATCCAATAACATGCACAACCTACATAGTAGGATGCTATAATGGTTCATATGTGGTCCTAAGTGGTCACACATGTCCCCTTAGCACCACATATGACCCCTTATAGCATCCTAGTGTGTATAATGTACCCTTAAGGACCCAATTTGACCCCATAGGACCCAATAGTGTCCTAAGGGGTCATATGTGGTCTCAAGGGGTCACACATGTGTTAGAACAAATGTGTGACCCCTTAGGAGCATATATGACCCCTTATAGCATCCTAGTGTGTATAATATACCCCTTCGGATCCAATTTGACCCCGTGGGACCCAATAGTGTCCTAAGGGGTCATGCATGTGTTCTAACACATGTGTGGCCCCTTAGGAGCATATATGACCTGTTGTAGCATCCTAGTTTATATAAAATACCCCTTATGACCCAATATTATGCACAACATACACACTAGGATGCTATAAGGGGTCATATGTGGTGCTAAGGGGTTGAACACACGTGTTCTAACACATGCATGACCCCTTAGGACCACATATGACCCCTTATAGCATCCTAGTGTGTATAATGTACCCCTTAAGACCCAATTTGACCCCATAGGATCCAATCGTGTCCTAAGGGGTCATATAGGGTCCTAAGGGGTCACGCATGTATTCTAACATATGCGTGACCCCTTCGGACCACATATAACCCCTTGTAACATCCTAATTTATATGACATACCCCTTATGACTTTATAGAATGTAATGTACACACTAGGATGCTATAAGGGTTCATATATGGCGTTAAGGGGTCACACATGTGTTAGATAATGTACACCTTAGGACCCAATTTGACCCTATAGGACCCAATAGTGTCCAACGTGTCATATGTGGTCCTATGGGGTCACACATGTGTTCTAACACATGTGTGACCCCTTAGGACCACATATGACCCTTATAGAATCCTAGTGTGTATAATGTACCCCTTAGGACCCAATTTGACCTCGTAGGACCTAATAGTGTCTTAAGGGGTCATATGTGGTCCTACGGGGTCACACATGTGTAATAACGCATGCAGGACCCCTTATAGCATCCTAGTGTGTATAATGCACCCCTTAGGACCCAATTTGACCCCATAGGACCCAAAAATATGCCTAATGTACACATTAAGATGCTATGAGGGGTCATATGTGGTGCTAAGGGTCACACATGTGTTCTAACACATTTGTGACCCCTTACCTGACCACATATGGCCCCTTATACCATCTTAGTGTGTATAACGTACCCCTTAAGGCCCAATTTGACCCCATAGGACCTAATAGTGTCCTAAGGGGTCATATGTGGTCCTAAGGGGTCGCACATGCTTATATTTCTTTTTATGATTAAATATCTTTTTATATCTTTTTTTATGAACTTAAATATGTTTAAAATGTTGAAAATACATGTATATGTATTTAAATTTCTTTTTATATCTTTATATGTTCATATGAACTTAAAATGATGAAAATGTATGTTTATGTGTAAATTTATTTTTATATCTATTTATATATGTTTAAAATTATGAAAAATTATGTAAATTAGACATGTTTTTTGAAAAATACCAAAATACCACTTTATTTGAAAAAAAAAGATTTTATTAAAAAATCACTTTTATTAATTTGCATTGAGTTGAAATTGAACTTCAAGCGACTGGTCGTGCAAATGAATGGGCACGCAATCCTTCAGGGTTCCAACTGGAACCGTCTAAGTGACATCCTAAGTGGCAGCCACATTACCAAATTTGGTCATTTCTGAAACTTCTAACTTCTGCAACAATATTCAATAGGAAAAATTCAATTTATTAAAAAAACAAAAAGTACCCTTTTGTAGAGATCAAAGTAAAAAATCTACTCATATAATTTTTATAATGTTTTGATTATATTTAATATATATAAAATAAAAAATACTACAAGTAGGTATTCTAATATTCGGTAAGAGGTTGGTTTGAAAAACAGGAAAAAATTATTGAATAACCTCAAAAAAATTTGAAAAAAATATGGTTCACTAGAGGAGAGAGTCTTCTCCAAAAGGGTATTTTTTTTTTTTATCATAAATTGAATAGATAAATTATGGTGGGAGAAAAAAACTATCAAATTCTGGTATATTCGACTTCCAAATGCTATAACAAAGAAAATATACATCAAATTTTTTTATTTTTTTTGATACACTGTATATGTATGTCATTTATAAGGGAACTAAACCCCACGACTTTCAGCGTTTTTTAGCAATAAAAAATTGACTTTAAAGCTAAAAAAACGTATCAATTATTGACAAGAAAAATTCAAAAAATAACAGACTTAAACTTCATCAAATTTTACACATTTCATCAGTTTACATCATCTCCTAATTCAAAATACAAGTGCAACTTTTATGGTGACAAAATTGAACACTTATTGTTGTGTTAACCTTTTCCTTTGTAAAAGTGTGACATAGGTTTGTACTTTTACCCTTAACCAATATAGCCATTCATTTACCTCTCATTCCAATTATCACATGTAAAAAAGTAAAGAAATGAAAACAAAATATAAATCACACATGAACACCAAGATTTTTACATGGAATACCCAATGATGGAAAAAACCACAATGAGAACTATCCGACTATATGAAAACAAGTTACAAAGTTTTAGGCTCAAGGCCAAGGAAGCTCACTACTCCTGATTTGGACTTATAAGACTAAGGTGCACAACCTTAGGACAAGATACAAGGGACTTGCAAACACTGAAGATCACTTCTTCAAGGAAAGATACAAAAGATATGAATGTACAATGAGTCAAAATGATTGAACTACGAAGAAACACATCTTATGATATGCTGATTATACTTCACTTTTATTACACATTTGAAACTAACTTCATCAATGCTTAATTGCACTTACAAACATTCACACTTACAAGATACACCATACACTACTTCACATCTCACTCATACACCATATATAATCCTCCAAATAGATTTCACCTTTATATACCATTCACAATCAAAGAAACATCAATTAGTGTGCCCTAATTAGATGTAACGTGTAGGTTATAAACAATCAATCCAAAAACACTCTCCAAAGTAATATGAAAGAAAAAATGAAACATGTGAAGTATCACACCATGTAGGCATGAATGCAATATTGAGGGCATGATGCCCTTGTGAATGAATCTAAGTTGTGACCAAGTATTGTTCCAATCTTCTCCCAAACTAACAACTCGATCTCTCTCAATCAACAACTCAATCTCTCCCAATGAACAACTCAATCTCTCCCCCTTTTCAATAAAGGACAATGGTCACAACAACACTGCACACCACTTCGTCCCTAGAGAGCAACCACAACATCTATCCAAGAACAAAAATAGGCATGAAAGCTCCCCCTGGATAGATGCATCCCCATAATGCACCTAGATAGAAGGAGGAGCAATGACCCCAAGCTTTTCTGAAGAAACTCAAATGAATCCTTCACCAATGCCTCAGTGAAAATATCTGCAACCTGCTCCTTTGTATAAATATATTCCAACTGAACTTCTTTCTCAACCACTTTCTCCCTTAAATAATGATATTTGATTGAAATATACTTTGTTCTTAAATGCATAACAAAATTATTCAAAATGTTTATTGCACTTGTATTGTCACACAAAATAGGAATTGCATCATCATATGTTACCTTGGTATCCTTAAGAGTTTGTCTCATCCACATCATCTGAGTACAACAAGATGCTGCTGCAATATACTCTACTTCTGCAGTGATAAGGAAACTGAATCTTGTTTCTTGCTAAACTAGGAAACCAATCTATCACCTATAAAGAATGCACCACCAGTAGTACTCTTCTGGTTATCAATACTTCCGACCCAATCTGCATCAACATAGGCTTTCAACATGAAATCTCCACCCTTCTAGTACCAAAGTCTAAAGTCCATTGTTCCTTTCAAGTATCCGAAAATTCTTTTCACTACTTTCTCATGTGTCACCTTTGGGTTTTCTTGAAATCTCACTACCAAACAAACAACTTGCATGATATTTGGCCTGGATGCAGTCAAACACAACAATCCTCCAATCATTGACATGTATTTCTTCTGTTCAACTTTCAGAGACTCGTCATCTTTGCTCAACTTGCGTCCAACGGTTAAAGGAGTAGTAACCGATTTGCAATCATCAAAACCAAAATTCTTCAATATTTCCTTTACATACTTGCTATGAGAAATAAAGATTTCATCTTCTGATTGACTAACTTGCAACCCAATAAAGAAAGACAACTCACCAATCATTGACATCTCAAATTCATTTTGCATCTTCTTAGCAAATTCTTTACATAGATCATCATTTCCTCCAAAAATAATATCATCAACATAAATTATAACAATGAACAACTTATGTCCATCAATTTTGAAATAAAGATTACTATATGTTGTACCTTTCTTGAAATTCTATTGAAGTAAATACCTATCCAATTTTGCATACTAGTCTCTAGGTGCTTGTTTAACTCCATACAAAGTTTTCTTTAGTCTGCACACCATATTTGTATCTTCTATCAATCTAAATCCATCTGGTTGCTAAATGTAAACTTTTTCTTCTAAATCTCAATTCAAAAATGTTGATTTGACATCCATCAGATAAACCTTAAAGTTCTTGTAAGCATAAATTACAAGAAACATGTGTATAGCTTCCATCCTTGGTATAGGAACAAAAGTGTCTTCAAAGTCTATACCTTCTACTTGATAATATCATTTACATACCAATCTCTCTTTATTTCTTATCACTTGCCCTTGCTCATTCAACTTATTTTTGAATACTACTTAGTTCCAACTACGTTCTTATCCACTGGTCTAGGTACCAACTCCCAAGTCTTGTTCTTCTGAATATGATTTAGTTCTTCTTTCATTGCCTTCACCCAAATTTCATTTTTACTTGCTTCCTTATAAGTCTTTGGCTCAATTAATGAAAGAAAATAGTAATTAGTTTGATCTCAAGCTTCTGCAATCTTCCTTCTTGTCTGAACACCTTTTGTTTTATCTCCAATTATTTGATTCTCTAAATGATGTTTCTAAACGTATTTAGTAGGAACTTTCACTAAATCTTCCTCCTCCTCCTCTTCTTCTTCATTTTCATTTGATTCCTTCTCTTTACTTTATTCTAGCTCACTTGTCTTCTCTGGAATTGCACAAACAATCTCAATCTTATGCGCTAGACAACATTTATTCTCCTCTTTGTCTTTAATGCAGTAAACATTTCCACATGTTCTATTTCCTTATGCAACTCTTTTACCAGTCTTCTCCTTCCTAATCACACATTTGGTACTGCTAAATAAAACTTCATACCCTTTTCTATAGATTTGACTAACACTTAACAGACTATGTCTCCATCCTTCAACATAATTGTAGACACCTAAAATTGTCCTCGCTCAATTAAATAAATATTTTATTTATTTAATTATTTTATCCTAAGTCTTCTATTAATCAAATAAATTTTTATTTATTTAATTAATTCATTTAGCTCTTCTAGCCTTCCCTCATTTAAATAAATATTTTTATTTATTTAATTATCTTTTCCCTAAATTAAATAAATATTTTATTTATTTAATTGGTCACCGCTTCCTCTATTAATTAAATAAATTTTTATTTATTTAATTAATTCATTAGCTTTTTCTCTTCATGACACATGTCATTTATCTCTTAATTTTCCTCTAACTACCCCCTTTATTATTTTATTATTTCTTACCTGTACCATTTAATCGTAGCCGACCATTTATTTCTTTCACCTCTTAATCTTATCCCTCCATTTTCTAAAGTGTCTTCTATATAATATGACACTCTTATCATTATCAACCCTAATCAACACTTTATGCAATCAAGCCTTCTTGCGATCAAGCAACTTCACAAACACAATTCGTTCTTTGTTGAGCTCTTGTGCACATACAAAATCTGAGAGCAAATATATCAAACAAGATTAATGGAGATAGGAGATAATGCCGATCAAACCCTACTTTGCATGTGAATGGTATTATTGTTCAATTTGTAGATTTGCATGTTCTTAGGTATCTTCATTGGTGTATGGTGAATGTTTTATTGTAGGACTAGGATTGTTTGTGGTTGAAACTGTGTTGTTTTATAATAGTTTCTCATCATCATTTTTCACCTCACACAACAATAAATATTACTAGTCTTATCCTTACCACCAATTGAAATGATTCTAATACTTTGAATAGGTACATCATCTTTTCCAATGAATTTCATAGATCCTCCATCACGTTTCTTCAAATTAATAAACCCGTCTTTGTCATCGGTCATGATTTGAACATCCAGTCTATGATCCATGTATTCAGTTTTATCTTAGCATGTAATGCAGTCTTAACAGTCTTCTCATCTTTTGGTTTCTCCAAAGCACTCTCCTTATCCTCAATTTCTATAAACAAATATTCTTCATTCGATTCATCATCATCTTCATCTTCAAATGTATGTTTTTCAATAGAGAAAAATCCCTTCTTCTCTTTTCTGTTGAAATTGTGTCTTTAAAATTTGTTCTTCTTCTCATCTTGATCCAATTTCTTATGATCTTCTCTATACTTGCAATTAGAAGCATAATGTCCAATTCTACCACAAGAAAAGCATTCCAGAGGTAACTTACCTTTATATTTTCCAATGCCTCGGTGCAATCTTCTCACAAAATTTACTTCATCTAGTTCTCAACTGCTTTTCGAATCATCAAACCTTGAAACATTAAATGATGCTTCTCTCTTTTCTCTTTTCTCTTCCTCCATTTTTGAATTCATATAGGTTGCTAAGGTACCGATAAGTTGAGCAATAAAATATTTTCTCTAACCATTACTCTCCTATATAGAACATCTCTACAACTTCTAGGATTTAGACAAGGTCAACAAGATCTTATGCACAACATCACATTCCTCTAAATGTCCTCTAATAGCTCTAATTCCATCAACAAGATTATCCAATTTGTGGATATAGTTCTCAACTCCTTCATCTTTAATCATTCTTAGGTACTCATACTTCTACTACAAATTCATCAGCCTATTCTTCTTTGCCTTCACCTTCGTATGCCAAACACAACTTGTTCCACACAACTTTAGCTTCCTTCAATACTTTCACTCTTCCAAACACTGGATCACTTATGCAACTCTTAATTATAGCTCTAGCCTTTGAATTAGCTTCATTCGACTTAATTTCATCCGGACTCTTAGCACCACCCTACGACTAAGTATATCTAGTTAGTTTGAATGATCTACCAAATTCCATTCTACAATATCTCCAAATGTGACTCCATTATCTCCTTCCAATATGAAAAATTTGTACAATCAAAGATAGGAACTTTGTAATGAATGTCTTACACCATACCAAATCTACCTCAAGCAGTTAAGCTACTCAAGAGGAACCACACTCTAATACCAATTGTTGAACCCAAGGAAGTACTAAGAGGGGGTGGAGTGAAACAATATAAACAAACAATTACAACAACACACAAGCAATTAATTAACAACACATATCCAACACATGAACTATTGGAAGCAAAGCAACAAGAAAACTGAGAAGCGGGGGGGGGTTGGGGGGGGTTGCGGGGGGGTGAATCAGTTTTCACCAAACTCAACCAAATTAACCTTAACTTCAGAGTTGATTAGGAACAAAAATAACAAAAATAATCACCACATCAACAACACACATAACACATAGATTTTTGACATGGAAAACCTGGTTAAAAGAAAAACAACGGTGGAAACCTACCCACAGTAAGATGATACTCTGCAGTAGTATATGTAATTACAATGGGGAATGCACATGCATTTAGACACACTACCTAGAGCTCACTGCTCAAAACAATAAAGGGCTACAACCCTGTGAAGGCTCACTGCCTTACAAAGATTGGACAATAATCTGAATTATATGAATTGAAAGAATAACATCTCCAAATGCGTGATAACAATTTCGGTTAAGCACACTGTCTGCACAACAATTCTTCTCTACTCCTGCACACTTCTAAATGATAGATTTGCTTGTTCGCACATTCAATATTATCTCAAATCATAAACAAAACTATAGACACACAAAATACATGATTACATCACCTATTTATAGAATTCATCAACCTTACCCTTAAGGTCGGCTCAACACATAAGACCTAATTACAAAATTACATCACACGATAAATAAATCAATAACCAAACTAATACAATGTCGGAAAGGACATAACATGGACCCAAATAAAATCCTCGAAGATGCAACACCACCAAATAATTTGCCAAGATCATCCACAACACGCTACACCACTGAATATGTCGCATAACACGAAGAATACCATCGGACCAATAAAATATTCATTAATGCACACCATGATCAACACAGACCACCAAAACGCATAGGACACGATCAGAGAACATCAACAAGCAATGTGAATTCCACCTCACTCATCGCAACAACTCGGATAATAAGAATCATCATTAACACCATCACTGGAGCTCAAGAACGCCAACTGACAAACTAAAAAGACACACTTGCGAAGTTCCAAATCATGAACCATCTGATCTAAGGACACACATGATTGTCCCAAATACTCTCCAAAATCCACAACTTAAGATATAATCATTCTGAAGCAATATGAATCAAATACCACAACTCTACATCATATAACACTGAAAAGCCATTCCACGTACTTGTTGACAACTATTTTGACACACTCACCAATAGTCAGGTAGTCAATGTGAACACTCACCACCTCTCCTGAAAAGTAATAAGTTCTGGGGAACTAATCACTCCAAGGTCTCTATAGTCAGGTCTCGATGGTGATGGGCAACCCAATGGTTGATGCGGTTGAACCTGTAAAGGAGCCTACTGGTTGAAACTAAATGCCACTAATCGTTAATAACTTAACTTCCTTTTTTTGTGTTTTATGATTTTAAGATTCTTCTGGAAATAAATTGCAAGAGACAGTGAAACAAGAAAATAACAGTGAAACCAATTCAATGACAACTTAACAAACTACTTAATTAGTACCCTACAATCCAAAAATCATCAAATATTATCCAAATCAGCATTCAATAACGGACCTCCAGTAAACCTGCAAAGTCAGAAACCTTACAAACTAATGGAAAGAATATCACCACAATATTGTCTATCCCAATAATTCTCATACACCACTTACGTGCGTAGCATGAGTCATAAAGCAATAAATAGAGATCAGAACATGTTGCTGAATTCAAACAATAGGCATTACCAGATCACAAAGAACAAACTCGTAGAACATATGCATAGATCAGGCAATCTATAAGTTGCTTCTTGTATTAATTTCAAAGAATGTGTAACAAAAATAACTCAAGTTCATAACAATCTGCAAAAGTAATCTAAAATTTCTAAGTGGGCCTTAAATAATCAATTTGTGCACCCTTACAAATGAATCAAACTCCTCAATTTATAGAGTTTTCTACCCTACTTTCTAGGAAATAAACCTAATCTAAATTACGAACTCAAAAGCTAGGAGTAACAGTTAACTTGCAAGTTTCTGCCTCTATACTCCACTTAAATACTACAAAATGGAGGTTAGGTGAGCACTACGGAGACCATACTGTATGAACCGGGCTTTCGTAGTCATGCAAAATTTTGCTCAAAACTGGAACGTGAGTTGGAGTACAAATGGGGAAGTCATGCAAAAACTCCTCTCAAAAGTCATGCTATCTTTAGTAACTATACGTTTATCTTATACTTCTTTTTATAGGACTTATAATTATTGGTAATACATACAACTACCTCGACAGGAGGATTAGCAACATGCTTGATTTTGAATTTATACTTTTTCAAAACTTCCTCTGCATTCTTTCTTTCCTTCTTTAAATCCCCTACTGTCTCTGCAGCCTCTTGACATTGTGTTATCAAATATCTATAGTTTTCCATCAATATAACAATAAACTAAGCCGAAGGTTCCAAATGTCGGGCCTCATATGCATCCCACTAGTTGAGTATCTGCTCTTCTTCCATAACTCCTGCATTGGTTATCCCCAGCCCAAAAACTCTGAGTAACTATCTTACAAAATCTTCATACTTTTCTATCATCTTGAGGAGGGAAAATCGAATGTCTGCTATATCCTTCACATACTGCTGAAGCATTTCCATCTTCAACTCCAGAATGTATGCGTAAGACTACAAATTATTACAACTGTTTCCACCCAGGAGGTCCTCCTCTATGATTACTTCTTCGCCTAGATGCAAAACCTTATTCAATACCCAAAACTGCTTGCTAAATATGTTGAGCTTCCATTCCTATTGCAAAGAGCAAGAATCTAATGCTCCTCCTACCTGTACCGCCCCCTTGTATTCCTTCATTGTATTCTGCAAAAATAGTCTAATTTTGGATGCATTTATCTATGCCCATGATTTTTCTATGGCGGCCACATGTCTTACCTCAAGCAATGCTTTTACCTCTCCCTTTGGGAGTGATGAGGTTGAAGGTAAATTATCATTTTTACAAGTATCTAAAGGCCTGCCCATCTCTACCAACAATTGCTTGTACTGCTCTAGTTGTGCTTTGACCTCCACATGGGAAGTGTATTCCTTTTCTATTCGCCCCTTGATGACACTAGTAGCTAGTTCCAAGGTATCTAATTCCCCCCACTTCGTCTGCTTACCTAGATTTACCTGAGACACTTGGTACTTTAGGGAGCTTTGACCTTCTGCCTGCAGAGGAACTACTACATCCACAACCACCTCACCATAACCTATTCTTGACAGATGATGCACAGTCTTGGGTTTCTTAACTTTCCTTGGTTCCTCGGTGATTTCCTGTTGTAGTGTAACCTTTAGTAACACTACTTTCTTCTTCTTTTTCTTGAAGGTGAATTCCAACCATTGTGGCACATCCTTATCTTTATCACCTTCGTGAGGTATGATGTCGATGGCCACAATGTGCACTTCTGACTATTCCTCTGCTTCATCTTTTGCTTCTTCCTCTATGTGCTTGGGATCTTGAGGTGAAGCAATTTGGCGGGCCAGACTAGTTTGTAGAGAAATATCAACATTCAACTGTTGTCAACTCTCCTAACCTATCACTGACCTCTTCCCCAAATGTTCTACCATCCTTATCCATTTCTCCCATACCTCTCTCGACAACTATCTCTTTTAGGAGATCTTCTTGGTTCTGAGGAGTTAAGATTAATCTTTCGTTCAACAAATCTTCAACCTCATTTCATTCTTTCTCTCCTCCACATGGTTGTTGTCCCACAGGCTATTCCTCCTCTTGGTTAGAGTCCGTTTCAACATTACGGACACTTATGGTTTTCATGGTAGGTCTAAATGCCTGTGTCCTGGGAGGCACTGTTGTTGTATCAACTGGTGGAGGCATAGGGGCATTAGTATCTGGATCTTGTGTTACGGTGGTAGATGAAGGTTGAGTGGGTGCACTTGTTGTATTGGGAGGAGGAGGTTGTGCACTTTTATCTATTTTTCCTTGTTCTTCTTCCTCCTGAGTGCCTTCTCCTAGATTTTGTCCAATTGTTGTCCTCATAGGAAGTACCTCCGCTAGTGGAACAACATCCAACCCTTCTCTCACTCCAAAGTCTGCAACCTTTTTTAATAGTTCAGATTTTCTCATTTGCTCATGAAGCTTCTTCAACAATTCCTCAGTACTTTCTTTAGGCTCAACAACTTCATTCGAGTTAGTGGACGTATTCTTCTGGGAACTAGACCTCATTTTACGACCATACTCCTTATAAACCCTTGATTGGGGCACACCTAAGGTAGATTCCTTTTGCTTCCCCTTTGAAGCGCTTGGCCTAACCCTTAAACTGAGCCACTGTCTAGTTCTATTTATAACAGTTTGAGTTATTCGGTCTATATCTATATCTTCATGTGCCGACCACCTTATAGGAGAGAGAGGCTTCTTGCCAATTTCTTGTTCTTTATATACGAAATCTAATAGTTCTCCATCATCCCTTAGCTCTTTGGGGAGATTGGTTTCTATTTCAAAATCCCTAATCTAAGGAACTGATATTCTATAATAATTCTTTTCTCTAACCTCAAAACCATCTTGGAGGTTTGCCCAAAATTCCTCCAATCTAGGCTTGTTCCCCTCATATGCCTTAGGCATGGTTTGTTTGATCTTTCCATAGGGATCATAATAATCCCTTGCATAATTAAATTCTTTAAGATTTAGATCCTAGAGCTCCTACTCTGTCGTATTTGCTAGCTGAATTTTTGAACAAGGGAAATAGCTAATGGAATTTGTAGGCCTTACTCTTGGTGGAGTAACCAAGAAATATGCCTTCATCACTTTTAGCCTGAAACTTACTAACATAGTCACTTCTCTTGATAAAATATTTACTACCAAAAATATTAAAATAACTTACATTAGGTGATCTACCATATAGGTATTCATAAGGAGTTTTATCCTTACCTCTTTTTACCAATATCCTGTTCATAGTGTTGACAGCTGTGCTGACAGCTTCTCTCTAGAAAGTTTTTGCTACACCTCCTTTTATAAGCATCGTTCTAGTAGTTTCAACAACTGACCAGTTGTTTCTCCTTGCAATACCATTTCGCTGTCGTATCCTCGGTGCAGAAAGCCGCCTCTTTATCCCATTATCTTCACAATATCTAGTGAATTCCTCTGAAGTAATTTCACCACCTTGATCAGCCCTCATACACTTTATCTTCTTACCAATTTTCTTTTCAGCTAAGACCCTAAATGCTTTGAACTTACTAAAGGCTTCTATTTTGTCCTTCAAGAATGTGACCCACATCATTATTGAGCAATCATCAATGAAGATCATAAAATATTTGTCACCTTGAATACTTTTAGTGCTTATGGGTCCACAAAGATCTATATGAACCAAATCTAACAGATGTTCTACTGAAAAAGATTTGCTCTTAAAAGTTGAGGATGCCATTTTTCCCATTTGACATTCCTTACATATAGCATTTACCTGTTAGTCCAACTAAGGAAAACCTCTTACCAACTTGGACTTACTGACCTTAACAATGTTATCAAAATTTATATGACAAAATCTTCGATGCCAAAGCCAGCTATCATCTACTTTAACAATTAAACAGTTGTTGAGTTTAGGATTCAGGTGAAATAAGTTACCTTTTGTTTGCTTGCCGGTTGCAATTAGTTCACCTTTGTTCCCATAGATTTTGCACATTCCATTCTTAAATTCCAATGGATAACCTCTGTCATTGAGTTGAGCTACACTCAAAAGATTGTGCTTTAATCCTTCAACCCAGTAGACATCATCTGCTCTATTCTTTCCATTAAGAGAAATAGTTCCCTTTCCTTTTACCATGTAGGGTGAGTCATTACCAAATCTCACAACTCCTCCGTCAAATTCCTTCAAATTAAGAAATTTTCTTCGGTCACCAGTCATGTGGTGTGAACAACCACTATCTATGATACAATCTTCATAATTATCCATGTGAGAAAGTAATGCCTTCTGATCGGATGTTTCCTCTTTAATGACAATAAAGACAATGTCTTCATTAGAATCTCCCTTAGATTCCTCATCAGTGATGCCACCATCAATTACAATGAGACATTCTCTTTTGCCTTTTCCTTTGTACTTCTTGTACTTCTCACACTTATGCTCATTGTCACCATTAGGACAATTAGCTGTAATGTGACCAATCTTGTTCCATGCAAAATATTTCAAAGGTAATTTGTCTCTGTACTTACCGGTACCTCTAGGTAACCACTTGGTCAACAATGCTTCAAGCTCAATCAAACTGTCTTCATCATCAACTTCTTTGCTGGATCTAGATTCATAACTGTGACTAACATCTCTTCTTTTCCTCACAGGAGGGTTAGAAACTGAAGCTCTAAATGCAGATTCAAATTTCTGAACACTACCATCATAACCATTTAATTCAAATGTAGTAAGCTTGCCTTAGTTTTGTCAATAGATTTTAGCTCCTGAATGGCTGCAACTCGGATAGCGTAGACCGATAGAAGGGTTCTCAACACCTTACTAATCACTTTGGCATCTTCCACTTTACCACCAGGACTCTTGATCTCACCAACTATCTATTTGATCTTCTGACCATACGATTGAATATTTTCACCTTCATCCATCCGCATGTCATCAAATTTGCCTCTCAGACTCTCTTCTTTGGCAATCTTCACATGCTCATCACCACTATAGATTTCCTCAAGTTTCTTCCACACCTCAAAAGCAGTCTCCAAACCATGAACATCAACATACTCTGAATCAGACAAAGAAATGATAATGGCTTCCAATGCTTGATTGTTTTCTTGTTGCCCTTTCTTTTGATCATCAGACATAGTCCCACTAGGTGCAACATATTGAGTACCAAAATGTTCCCAGTATTGACTTCCTAGGCTCTTGATATAAATTTTCATTCTATCACTCCATATTCTGTAGTTTTCTCTATTAAACTTCAGACCTTCTTTCTTCATCATGTTTTTCAAGACCTTTACGTCAAGCTATTAGGCTTAGACTTTAGAGGACTTAAAATGCTCTGATACCAATTGATGGTATGATGAATCAATAAAGATCCAGTGAACTATTGAGAGGGGGGGTGAATCAGTAGATAGAAAAACTAACATAAACTTTTCACCAAACAAAAACAACCTCTCAAGTCAAACTCATAATTGGCAAATTGCAATATCACTGTCAAGTAAACCGGTTGACTGTCATAACAAAATAATTGTAAATCAACTCCAAAACTCACAAACCATTTAAACAAATCATTCAAATACTTTACTAACAATTGTAAAAGTTCATTTCAGATTGTTGTTGGTCATCATATCATATCTAAGTGGATTTAGCAGTTAAGCAAATTAACCATATTAAACATAACCAATGATAACTTTACGAAACCCCCCCTCAAAAAATTGTATAAAATCTTGGCGAATATTTAATTTAAAATAATAATAATAATGTTTATTGGTGAATCTTTCCTTTTTATAATTTTTTAAAAATTTTATTGGTGAATTTGTTTATATCAATTTTTTTGGTAGAAAATATTAGCGAATCTTGGAAAATAATCATTGTATGCATTAATTACTATCGCATTTCCTTTCATTTAAAAATAATCTTTTATAAAAAAGTAAAGGCATGAAGGTTGAAATCATTAATGAGTTTAAGGGTTAGACTATACTTTATTTGGTTTCTACCATTAACTTAAAATAATCTAATAGCCCTCTTTCTATTTTGTGAGATAAAATTTACAAATAATTTGTAATACTCATGGGGCCAACAATTGCTTTTAGACCATTAGTTTTCATTGAAGTCAACAATTCAAAAGCAATTTCAAACCCCAAGAGCATTACAACTTGTATGTACATTTTACCTCATGGAATACAATGAAGGTCATTAGATTATATTTTAAATAAATGGTGGAAACAAAAGATTATTGATATAACCCTAAAGTAACTAATAATTGTGATATATTATTAGTGAATTAATTTGGATTCCTACAATAAATTATTAAATGTTGGTGAATCTGATCCAATCATGTATCAAATATTGTGGCAAATCTTTAAGTTAAAAAAAATTCTCTAGCGATTTAAATAACATTAAAATAAAAATTTGTAAAAATGTGGTGATTTGGGTCACCTTAAAAGTTGAAATTATTAGCAAAATTTGATTCCCAAATTTCAAAAAATAGCCAATTGGTGAATATTAGCCACTAAAGTTTTTTGAACTCTTCTGAAGTTCTCCTTGTTAGGAGCCAAGCCTATTAAAGCTTTATAGTAAGTCCTGTTAAGAACAGATCCTGTTAGGGACCACCCGGTTAAGGGATTGACTATAATACCCTATTAGAAGCAATACCCTATTAGGAGTAACCTCGGTAGAGGATTTGAAATCCAAGCTAATGGACCACCTAGTTAGAGGATTTAGATAACACTAAGCTTGTTAGAGGTTACCCGATTAAGGGATTTGACTGTTATAATTGTTAGAGAACAATAGGGGTTTGTTGATATGTTTGAATAGCACTACACTTGCTTGTTCATATCCTTTTCATGCTCCTATCTACCTTTACACATACTGTAGATACATCATCTGGTTCGACAACCAATCACTCTTACATTCAACCAAAATTGCCAACATTACAACAAAGCAACTCATCGACCTTATAAGAAAAACAATAGGTCGGTAACACATCACAAACCTAATTATCTCATAGAGATTACAAACAAATCAGTTCAAGTATGAACGTTGGATTACATAACAATCACTGCACATCATTCAAGACAACCTCGACCGCTCCTTTATCACCGCTTCATCAAACACTGTAACTCATCATGTGGTTTCAATTACATGTAATAAACTTGGTCATTCCCAAGATAAAACCGTTATCTCTACGTGCCAAAAACTATTTGAAACTCTTCTCATACAACATGCATACGTGACATAATCATTACCGTTCATTAGTTAATCATAAACCAATACAATCGATTCACCAAGCTCCATCAGTTAGGGTTTAGCATATAAATAGGTAGGGTTTACTGGTTGATCTCACTTTTTTTCTAGTAATACTGGTTTCCTTCACAAGCTCATATACCGGTTGCAATTCCCTTCACTAGCTCTTCCTACCGGTTACAAAACAACATTATTACAACATCATTACCGGTTATAATTGACATCAATGACAACATAAAAGTTCATCAATGCAATCTTCATGCAAATGCCAACACTCAATGTGCCCCACCTCTATGTCTGTCACCCTTTTAATTTGGTCATCCAGCTTTGAAACATACACCTATCCTTGATATTGATATTTCATGGTAACGGGATGTTTGTCTAACTCCTTGCCTCTCTTGCTGGAAGTTGGGTCCATCTCAATGCTCTGGTCTGCAAGAAAGAATCAATAATTAATCCATTGCATAGATGAAAAGTGTTGATAACTTCCTTATAAAACAACTGACCTCAAAACTCCGGGGTTCCAGAGTGAATGGGCTTAAAAACACAAAACTTTGGAACTTCGGGGTTCCGGGGTGGATGGGAAAGGTTAACTTTGGGACCTCGGGGCCCCGGGGTAGATCAACAGGGTATTAAGAAGATGTTTTGGAACTTTGAGGATCCAGGGTTCCAGGGTTCAAGCAGTAGCCCAATAAGAAAGGACCTCAGGACTCTGGGGTTCTGAGGTCTGGGGTAGTTCACTTTGAAAATTACAAGATAATCCGGAACTCTGGGGTTCCGGGATAAATAGGCACGACCAAAGGAACCAACCTTAGGACTCTTGGGTTCCGAGATGAAAACTACCCAGCTCGGAACTCCGGGGCTCCGGGGTTCCTAGAAAACTAGGGCACACAAAAAACATGAAAAACGAGGAGAAATGAAAAGGAAAATCTAAACAAAATTAAAAGAAACCAAAAAAATCTAAACACGAAAACAAAAGGAGGGAGAAAAATCCATCAACCTGGTGAGAAAAATACGCAAAACACTCGGCAACATGGGGGCGTGAAGTCGGGAGGTCGCAATTAGAAGCTCTGAAAACTAGAATGCATAAATGAACTTAGAAAAGTTCATTCCTCTTATTTATACCCCCCGAACTTCATCCGTACGATATCCTTAAACAAGACCTCGGGAGTCCGAGGTTTCGGACTTCCGAGGTGATGAACAAAAGACAACAAAATTCACCTTGGGACTGCGGGGTTCTAGGGTGAAAGGGACAAAACAACCTCGGGACTCTGGGGTTCCAAGGTTGAAAGACAAAACAACCTTGGGACTCCGGGGTTCTGGGGTTGAAAGACAACAAAACATGAAGAACTCAGGATTTCGGGACTCCGAAGTTTCGAGGCTTCAATGAAAAGGACAAGGCATGACTTCGAGACTCCAGGGATCTGTGGTTCCGAGGTTGTGTACAAATGAACAAACACCTATTTCGGGACTCCGGGGTTCTGGGGTAGGACTAACAAAAAAATAAACAAAGGAGACCTTAGAACTTCGGGGTTATAGGGTTTCAAGGTTGCCAGGCAAAACTTAAAAAAATAAAGCTACAAAAAGAAAAAGAGAGGGACCCATATTTTCAACACTAGGAAACTAATGGGAGTTAGGTATGCAGGGCATAACAGTACCAAACTTCATAACTTGATCAAATCACCACATAGAATCATGAAACTCGTACTGAATCAACTAGAGATAAGCATTTCAAAACCCAATAAACCGCATCAACACATTTGCAACTAGTTAACTATCACACACCAATTCTCTGCAACATGAGAATATGTTGACATGAATGACAACAACACACTCCAACAACTCTAATATCCAACAATACCCCCCTTTGAAATTGATGGAAACATATGAATGTGAAAAATAATCAATGCAAATAAAAAAATCAACATCCAACAATTTTCCAAAACTCTCAAAAATCTCACCTTGAGATTAGCAAAGGATAAGCAGTTTTTCACATGCATCTCTCCCCCTTTGACAACAATGCCAAAGACAAATACAAATCATTATTCACTCATGCATTTATCCCACATAAAGATAATCTCCCCCTAGGGATAAACTCACAAATTTGAACAACTGAACCACACACTGACTACTCCCCCAAAGCAGCAACACCCAGTCATCAATCAAGATAATAGGATAAGACAATGAAGTCCACCGAATTGATGCAACTCAATGCATCTAGTTCATAGTAGGAGGGGTCATCACCCCTAACTTATCTCTCAGATATACAAATGTATCAGTAGGCAAAGGCTTTGTAAATATATCAACAATCTGTTCCTTTGTAGATACATACTCCAATCTAACTTCCTTCTCATTCACCTTCTCTCTCAAGAAATGAAACTTGATTGATATATGCTTTGTATTAGAATGCAATATCGAATTCTTAGAAATATAGAGAGCACTAGAATTGTTACAATATATAATAGTAGGCTCATTATAAACAACTCTAATATCCTTCAACATCCGCTTCATCCAAAGTACCTGAGTATAGTTGGTATCAACAACAATGTATTCAACTTCAATAGTAGATAAAGAAACAAAATCTTGCTTCTTACTTGTCCAGGCAACCAACTTCTTTCCTAGAAAGAATGCTCCATCGATAGTGCTCTTCTGGTCATCAACATCACCTGCCCAATCAACATCAGTATAAGCATTTAAAGTAAAATCATCTTCCTTCGGATACCACAGACCATAATCAACTGTTCCCTTCAAATATCTGAATATCTTCTTGATAGCAACAACATGACTTTCCTTGGGATCAACCTGAAATATAGCAACAAGACATACAACATTCATAATGTTAGGCCTAGTTTGAGTCAAATATAGTAGTCCACCAATCATAGATCTATGCAAGGTCTAGTTAGCCTTCGAAGATTCATCATCTTTTGACATCTTACATCTAGCCACCATAGGAGTTCCAATAGGTTTGGAATCATCTAACCCAAACTTCTTCAACAATTCCTTCACATAATTAGATTAAGATATGAATATGCCTTTGTGAGTCTGTGAAATTTGCAATCCCAGAAAGAACTTCATCTCACCTATCATAGACATCTCAAACTCTTTTTGCATATCATCAACAAACTTCTTACTCAAATCATCACCACGTCCAAAAATAATGTCATCAACAAAGACTTCAACAATTAAAATATTTTCATTATCAATCTTGAAGTACAAATTACTATCAACAATACCTTTACAGAATCCCAACTTCATCAAATACCTGTCCAATCTAGCAATCCCAACTTCATCAAATACCTGTCCAATATAGCATACCAATCTCTAGGGGCTTGTTTAAGTCTATACAATGCTTTCTTCAATCTGTATACCATATCTTCTTCATATATCAATGAAAATCCATCAGGTTTCTCAACGTAGACTTCCTCTTCCAACTCACCATTCAAAAAGGTTGACTTCACATCCATCTGATATACCTTGAATTTCTTATGAGCAACATATGCAAGAAATAGTTTAACAACTTCAATTCTAGCTACTAGAGCAAAGGTCTCCTTAAAATCAATACCTTCCATTTGTGAATATCCCTTACATACCAGTCTTGCTTTGTTTCTGACAACTTCTCCAGCTTCATTTAGCTTATTCTAGACCACCCATTTAGTACCAATTACATTCTTGTCCTTAGGTCTCAGAACAAGTTCCCATGTTTTGTTCTTCTCAGTCTGATCTAACACTTCTTCCATAGCTTTAATCCAATTTTCATCTTTATAGGCTTCAACAACATCTTTAGGCTCAATCTTAGAAATCAAACATATCTCTTTAGCAACAATTCTTCTCCTAGTCGTCACAACTTTATTTTTATCACTAATAATCTGATTCTCTAAATGATTTAGTCTTACATACCTCGGGGTCTTCTGATTATTTTGATTTTTAGGCTCTTGAATTTCTTCACCGATAGCAGCATCAACATTCACTATCTCTACCTCTACCATATCACTCTGCTTCATGCTTGAACTCTGCACCTGCTTTGAATTAATATCCTGATCATAAGACTCATATCCACATGCTCTGATTTGCTTCCCATTATTCTCATCTACCTTCACATTCACACTTTCCACTATCTTTCTCAGTCTCTTGTTGTAACACTGTTAGACTTTTCTCTTATTAGAATATCCCAAAAAGATTCCTTCATCACATCTTGCATCAAATTTACCTATATCCTCATCTCTTTTGATATAACATTTGCTTCCAAAGATTCTAAAATATCTAACTGTAGGAACATGAGCAAACCATAGCTCATAAGGGGTCTTACTGAAATCACCTTTTATATGCACCCAATTGAATGTGTATACAATAGTGCTAACAACTTCTTTACAGTAGATATCTAGAACATTTCCTTCAATCATCATACTTCTAGCAACATCCAAAACAGTTATGTTCTTCCTTCAACAACTCCATTCTACTGAGGAGTTCTCGGAGTAGATAACTGTCTCTGGATTCCATGCTCTTCACAAAAAGAATTAAACTCACTAGAATTGAATTTTCCTCCTCTGTCAGGCCTTAGGCACTTTAACTTCAATCCCATCTCTATCTCTACTTTAGCTTTGAATATTTTGAACTTCTCCAGTGATTTAGATTTATCCCTTAGAAAAGTGACCCACATCATCCTAGAATAGTCATCAATCGACAACACAAAGTATTTGTCTCCCTAAAAGTTTCTCACTCTAGAAGGTCCATATAAATCAATATGCACAAGATCTAACAATCCATTAGATGTATACAATTTTCTCTTGAATGAAATTATTGTTTGCTTTCCCAATTGGCATTCTTTACATATCAGATTAGTAGGCTTCACTATTTTACGTAGATCTCTAACAAATTGAGTAGAACTAATCTTAATCTTGCAGTCAAAGTTAACATGACACATTCTCCTATGCCACAACCAACTCTCATCAATTTAATCAATCAAACAACTTTTCTCACCAATATTCAGATGAAAGATATTACCTTTAGTCTTAGTACCTGATGCAATATCTATAACAAAGTTATTCAAGATTTTACATTTCCATTCTTAAATTTCAAATCATATCCCTTATCAACCATCTGTCCAACACTCAAAATATTATGCTTCAAACCTTCAACATATAAAACATTATCAGTATTATGCTTACCATCAAGAGAAATAGAACCTCTACCATGGATTACACAAGCTTTATTGTCTCCAAATCTCACTAAACCGCCACCATACTTCTCCATATTTACAAATTTACCTTTATCACCTGTCATATGATGTGAACAACCACTGTCAATCACCTATTCATATTTCTCATAAATCTTAGCATCCAAAGCTTTCTCTTCAATAATACAACTTGTAGAATCTACAGGTATTAGAACATCTTCCTTGATAGCAATGCGCACAAATTCATTTTCAAAATTCCCTTTCTTTAACTCCTCATCTGTTACACCTTGATCAACAACATAATAAAATTTCTTCTGATATCTATACTTCCGGTTAGGCTTGTAAGGCTTATCATATTTTGACACTTTTTATGCTCTACTAGGACACCTAGAAGCAAAATGACCAATCTTATTGCAAGAAAAACATTTCAAAGGTAACTTACCTACATACTTACCATCTCCCTTGGGCAATCTTCTTGAAATAAGTGATTCAAGCTCTTCTAGCTCTCTTTCTTGTTCTTCCATCTCTCATATTAATATTTCATATTTGGACACCCTAGTTGAATATTCTCTTGAATCATACTTCCACTTCTCGGATATAGTAGCTTTAAATGCAGTCTCAGTTTTACCATGCGATTCACCAAGTTTTCTCAATTCAAAAGCAACAAGCTTACCAACCAACATATCTCTTGTCATAGTTGTCATAGTATGGATCTCATTTATAACAACAACTTTATGTTTATAAGTAGGAGGCAAAGATCTCAATACTTTAGCCATAATCTCATCTTCTTCAAGAACTCCACCGACACATCTGATGTTCATCACAAGATCATTCACTTTAGTCATAAAGGATGTAATTTCTCATCTTCTCCCATTCTCAGCAACTCATACTTTCCTTTCAAGCTCTACAATTTAACAACTTTCACATGTTTATCTCCTTCATACAGGGTTTCAAGCTTCACTTAAATCTCATATGTAGTATATAATCCCATCAAACTAGTCATATTTGCATCAGTCAGGGCACTCAACAATGCTTCTTTAGCTCTAATATTACTTTTAACACCCTTGATCTCAACTGTAGTAATATGACCATTCAGAGGAACAATGTATGCATTTTTTGTGATCTTCCAATAATCTTCTCCAAGACAATTCAAGTAAACTTCCATCTGGTGCTTCCATATAGAGTAATTAGTTCCATCAAACCTTAGACTCTCATTCTTGAAAACAACAATTGCCATCCCGAATCTCCTCAAGCGGTGAAGCTCCTTTTAGAGGATCTAGCTCTGACACCAATTGTTGGCAGCAAAGTAACAAGAAAACTGAGAGGGGGGGGGGGAGGGGGGTAAATTAGTTTTCACCAAACTCAACCAAATTAACCTTAACTTCAAATCTAATTAGGAACAACAATAACATAAATAATTGCCACATCAACAACACACATAACATATAGATTTTTGACGTGGAAAACCCGGTCAAGGGAAAAATCATGGTGGGAGCCTACCCACAGTAAGATGATACTCTGTAGTAGTATGTGTAAATATTACAATGGGGAATGCATATGCATTCAAGCACACTGCCTAGAGCTCATTTCTCAAAAGAATAAAGGGATACAACCCTGGGAAGGCTCACTGCCTTACAAAGATCGGACAACAATATGGATTACATGAACTGAAAGAATAGCATCTCCAAATGCCTAATAACTGTTCCAGTTAAGTGCACTATCTGCACAAAAATTATTCTCTGCTCTTCCACACTTCCGAATGATAGATTCATTTGTTCGCACATACAATATTCTCTCAAATCATAAACACAACCACATGCACACAACTTACATGATTACATCACCTATTTATACAATTCATCAACCTTACCCTTAAGGTTAGCTCATCACACGATACATAAATCAGTAATTGGACCAATACAATATCGGTAAGGACATAGCATGGACCCAAATCAAATCCCCGAACATGCAACACTGCCAAATAATTCACCAACATCATCCACAACATGCTACACCACTGAATATGTCGCATAACATGAAGAGTACCACCAGACCAATAAAATCTTCATTAACACGCACCACAATCAACACAGACCACCAAAATGCATAGAACACGATCATAGAACATCAAAAAGCAACGTTAATTCCACCGCAATCACCGCAACAACTTGGATAATAAAAATCATTATTAAGACCATCATTGGAGCTCAAGAACACCAACTGACAAACTAAAAGATATGCTTGCAAATTTCCAAATCATGAACCATCTGATCTAAGGACACACATGAACATCCCAAGCACTCTCCAAAATCCACAACTCAAGATATAATCATTCCAGAGTAGTATGAATCAAATAACACAGCTCTGGAACATAGAACACTGAAAAACTAGTCCACGTACCAGACCTCATAACTCGATCAAATCACCATATAACATCATGAAACTCATATTGAATCAAATAGATATAAGCATCTCAAAACCCAATAAATTGCATCAGCATATCTGTAACCAACTAACTGCAACACACCAATTCTCTACAACGTAGGAATGTTGACATCAATGATAACAACACATTCCAACAACTCTAATATCCAACATGAACACCAAGATTTATGCATGGAAAACCCAAACACAAAAAAACCATAGTGGGAGTTAACCCACAAGAATATATCCATTATATATAAAATGATTACAAATATAGAGTTCACTGCTCTGGATGTGTACACTAAGGCTAAATGCTCATGGGACAAGATACAAAGAGGACTTGCAAACCTAAAGCTAACTGCACTTAGGGAAAGATATAGAAAAATGATCTAAAAAGAAGGATATCCTGATCACGAAGTTGTCCTTGAACTTTGCATCAAGCGACCAACATCAACACACACAACTCTGATCACAACCGCCAACACTCTGTCTCAACTCTCTATCACAGTCACAACACAACTTGCATATCATTTGAACACAACTCTTCTTGATTGCTCACACTTCCTCCGATATTCACCACCTCATCTACACTCTATCTCATTCCAATTGCCACTAACTCAAACATTCAAATGGATTATATACAAGATAGATCATCAAAGCTTAAAACAAGTCGGCCTGAAACAAAAATATACTTTTTGGACCAAAAACACACATGTTGATCCACTCCAGGAGAAAGAGAGGACCAAAATAGATCTTTCAAAGATTAATCCACCAATTCGCAATCACTAGAACCTAACTAACAACATATCCATACTCTACGCAACCATATAAGAAATTATTGATCAAAACATACTCTCCAAAGTAAATAACTCAAATAGGATCTCTACATGCTATAATGAGACCCATAAAACATAAAAAATGCTTCCACAAATCATATTCAAACCTAAGGATAGGTCAAACATAGAATCTCACAACTAGAAATGAACAATACCCCAACAACTGAAGAACACAAAGATGTTTCTGGACCTTAAAACCATCATATCCATGATACCAAAATAATATCCAATGAAGATAACAATAATATTCAATACCAACAACAAATTCTGGATCCAAACACTTCTGAAACAACCAACACAAAAAATACACCAACAACACAACATGATAACTTTGCACCACAACTATTTCAGACCAAACCAGAACAAGTTTGACATCAGTGACAACTGCAACAATGCATCAAGTCATATTTCCAATAGATACAATATAAATCTTAAACCAATCCATGCTCAAATGAAAACTTTCTAAAAGTAGTAACTTTATGTATATGCAAGGCTGAGATGCCATTTTCCTAACAGACTGAAGATGTGTGGATGCAAAGAGAGCATGGCCCTTCGTCTTGTCTTCACCACATGTCTTAAAAGATGACCTAGAATGTGTAGGTCTTGAAGTGGTAGAAGAGGATGCACTAGATGAAGGTGATTAAATATGATTCTTTCGAAGATCTTTCATCTCATCAATCTAATTTTCATAACAATGATGCTCATCATGTCATGTCTTGGTGCAATAAACCCTAAGCATGAGACTTTGAAGCTAACTGAGTAGATGATGAACCTCTGTTCTTCTACTTCTATTTTCTTATAAATGTAGAAGTTTGAGCAACCAAAGCCGGTGATTAGGAACCAAAAAATAGAATCAAGTTGTGTCAACTTGACTTGTTCCTATGTAAGACACTCACAAAACACCTAAAATAAGGCATATTGAATGTGGTACCAAAGCATCCATAGTGGAATAAACTGATGAAGTAAATAACTAAAAAGGTCCTCGAAGCTTCGATGGAATAAAAAAGATGTACTCATTGTGAATCTTCTCCTTTTTGCAACTCTGTAAAATCGATATGATGGATTTGAATTTCTCCAAAAAGTCCTCAATGGAGGGAAATGAATTAGGTCTTGATGATGTCAAATTTTCCTCTAGTTGAAGTGCATAAAACTTATTAATATCCCCAGAAATTTGCTCAAATTTTGGCGACATAGCTCAAGGAGTGGCGCAGGGATCAATATAGAATTGGAGACTATCTTAAACATGCAAGACAATCAAACCCATATCCCTATGCATCTTGTCCCTATGTTGAATAATCTCAAACTAATAGGTCAAATTTGGTTGTCTAATCTAAATAGGACCATAAACCCCTAGATCAAAGCAATATAGTCATCTCGGTCTTCCAGCTATGA
This sequence comes from Cryptomeria japonica, assembly GCF_030272615.1. NCBI lineage: Eukaryota > Viridiplantae > Streptophyta > Pinopsida > Cupressales > Cupressaceae > Cryptomeria > Cryptomeria japonica. The sequence goes on from NC_081407.1 coordinate 272,937,399, forward strand.
TAGTTAAGGGGTGTAAGCTTCTCAATAGAAGGGTGTACCATTAGATTTTTATTTTCAAATTAGGAAAGGGCTAGGTCAATATGTGACTCTGAAAGATGACAATTCTACCACCATAGCAAGAAAAACCAACCCTTTTGCAAAATTTTAAGTTGAGAAATGATAAAAGTAAGAAATAACCAAATCTAAAATATTCAATACTTGATGCAAACTCTAGAAAAATAGACTTGATATTTGCATAGAGGATTCCACTAGCTTTCCAACACATACTCATTTGTGAAAAATAGAGTACGGATGTGCAAGTTATAGCCCCAATAGTGCAAAACTGAAGATTTGACTTTGTAGGCTTGGTATGAAAAATTGGAGTGGAATTTGGAAAAAAGGCTAGCACCACTAGATCAATGATGGAATTTTGTGCAATTTTGAGCCTATATGACCAAGTTATGGCTGAAAAACCACACCTAGGTCAAAATGCAAATTGGAAGCTTGAAAGATGACCAAAAGACATTAGCATAATATTCTTTGAAATATTTTCTTTGTTGTTGTGAAAAAAGTAAGTTGCCTAAAAAGTGACGATTTGTTGGTATATTCTCCATGGAAGTAGAATATTTTGTTTGACAATAGGAAATAGAATATTTTGCAAAATCTTCATAGATTCCACGTAGGTCAATCTGAAGTCACTATGATGTCACCCCTACATCTACTTGCTATGTAGGTCTAACTATATGGATCTAGGCCCAAAAACAATTTTTTTTGCAAATAAAATTCATACAAAATTTTGCAAAATATTTTAAATTTTTTTTTGTACCTAGGTTTTTTTGGTGCAATGGATTGTATGACTATAGAAATCGTATGGTTTTATGAATCTGTATTACTATACATAAATCTATACATGAATGGTCAAACCCGCAAAAAAATGACCCAAAAATTTGTTGATCTAGATTTTGACAAACGAATAGGTGTTTTTAGGAATCTCGATCGCTTTAAGCACATTGGTGAGGTCAGATTTGTTCCACAATACCGAGATTTTTTGTTGACTACCATATTTTGCCTCAATTGTTATGCCCTTAACTAAATCGACCCAAAACTTAAACTTCTAAAATTTTGATGAAATGAGAACTAATCTACAAGTTTTAGAACATTGTGAATGCGATGACAACCTTCATTTGAGCCCAACATGCATTAAAATTCTCTCAAGGATAGATCCCTCAAGAACATGGATAGGAACTTAGTAGATGTTCTCTAATACCATGTAGAAGTTGATGATCCAACCTCATAGGCCAAGAATCATTTGCAAGAACAACACTTGACACAAAGAAGGATCAAGCAAGGATAATTTGTTCAACTTAAGCTAAGAATTTTATATTGATAACACAAAGAAGATTTTGACACAATAAATCAATGAATCCTTATGAAAAGACAAATGAAACCCTAGATGAAAACCTTAAAGCTAGATTAAATTAGCTAGTACCATGTGCCACAATCATATTGAATGAGACAACTGATATTAGCCTAATTAAATAAAAGAAAAAAGGCCTAAGTTCAGCTTGAGTAAATAAAGTAATCAAAGGACCTAACTAATTTAATAATTAGATAATTGTCCTAATTAATCCAATATATCTTAGGCTTTATTGAGTGAGAGTGTGTGTGGATTTGGATCTTGCATTGCATTATTTTCATTTTTCTATTCACATTTTCATCTTTTATAATGTCAAATAACTTATTATGAAGTTTCTAGTGATCATTTGTGATGTAGGAGCATCCCCGGTTCATTGCAATCTTGCATCAACCAAAAACATTTTCCTTTTTGTTTTGTTTTCTATTTGCAGTTTCAGTTTTCCTTTCTGTGTGTCTCGGGTTTGGCTCACCTGATCTTGTGGAGTTGGATTCTACTTGAAGACTTGATAATCTTTCTTGCTTCCAGACCGCATTGCATTTGGATCATTTTCCGGCAAGATATTGCTATTGGTTTCCACGACAGTTTCTTGTTATTGGTTGTTCCTTTGTTACCGGTTGCCTGAACCTATTCTGGTGATCTACCAGAACTCATTCCGAAGCTTGTGGAGCCTTGGGCGTTGATTCTGATGTTGCTTGGTGTGTGGCCAACCTTTTCCAGCGATCTACGTTTCATCCTTTGGATTTTTCGAAGGAATCTCTTGGCAGAGGCTGACCTTGTTTATTTTGCACGTTAGGTCTTGTTCTTCGGGTTTTGATCCCTTTTGGGCCGACTGGATCCTTTGGATCGATATATATATATATATATATATATATATTTGTAATTACACATTTGAATGTAATCAATTGGAATCAATCAGAGAATCAAGGAGCTAGACTGTGCGTAGAAGTTAGATCATAAGATTCAAGGTCCCGGTTGTGACCTATTCTACCAAGCCTGTGAGCCGGTATGTTGTAACTTGGTCGTTACCGGTTGGATGTAATCGAATTTTATGCAATAAAACAATCTTTTCTGCATTGCCTCCATCATATCTTTGTGTTTCCATTGTGTTTACTCTTGCTGACCAGTCCAGATTGATCTCTTTGAGGTCCCTCCTCACCAATGACTGCTTCAATGTGATTTTGAATTCTCTCTATTTGCTTCCACTTTGCCTCTGATGTGTTATGAGCTTAAAACTCACACCCATAAAACAATAGCCAAATTTACCAATAGCCCAAAAATAGCTAGATATGTAGTTTTCTAGTCCCAAAACTCTACCTCTTTGCATGTATTTAGGGAGGCATGCAATGCTTTCCAACCTCCCAGATTTATTTCCTTCTTGCTAGTCACACAACTAATCCTATTGTTGAAGTCAATTCTAAGATATTCATGATCATTTAACTCATCAAGAGTATTCCTGAGTATTCATCTAAAACTCCATCATTTGTAAAAGTGTTAAAAGGGGAAAATGTGTTCATATAATTATCATAAAAGAAATTAAACAATTTCTATTTTTGGTTATTTTTTAAAAATGTGATAGACCCCATCAAACTTGGAAGCACCCCCAAACCAGGTTAATTTTCTAAATTTGTAGCTCTTCTGCATTTGACTACTAGTACTCTAATTTTGAAAACTTGCCATATTTGGTAGATTTCATTATGTTTTGTATAGGTCATAGCTTATCTATTTGTTAGCTATTTTTTCTTAATGGGACAAGCCTATTCCATTGTTTTTTATTTTTAAGACAAACTTTTAAAGCTATGTTCCTAATCACGTGGTGTCTAATTTCAATGTAGTTTTTTAAAAAAAAAATTGGGGGGGGGGGGGGGGGGGGGGGGGGAGGTTTATTTAGGAGTTGATTGTGTTGTAACAATATTGAATCAAGAAACTATACTCAACTTTCATTTTTTAATTTGCATGATATGAACTTGTAACCTCAAAAGTACAAACTAATTTTTTTCACAACAATATTTAATCTACGACACAAACATATATGCATTACAATTATAATTACATTCATCTGGTTGGCCCAATACATAATTAACCAATTTTAGGTTGGCCACACAAACTGTTCTTCACGAAATGTATAATAGTCCAAGTCCAATTAGCCTACATGCTACATGAAATAAGGGAATATGATACATGCTTCACAAGGTAGTTTAATTTGGTCCCAAATGTTGTCCATGCACAATCTTTGGTAGACACATGCACTACAACTAATTTGCAAGTTGGCCTCATCAAACTTGTAATAGGTTTGGCCCAAAAAGCTCATACACAATTTTACACAAGGGAACACATCATGCAAATCCTACTAAGGATCTATTTGATCTCAAGGAACATCCAATCTTTATCTTTATTAGCACAAGCATCAAACTATTGCTGCATCATTTTGGAACACAAACAAGGTCACTTAAGAACATAGGAACCAAAGTGACAAAATAACTTGTAGACACATAAATCTGTCCACTTATTAAATATATTTTTTTAATATTTTTTTAATTATTTTACTAACATTCATCTATTAATGAAATTCATATTTAATTAATTCACTTAGCTTATACTCTTCTATCTAATTAAATAAATTTTATAATTTATTTAATTTAATTCACTAGTTGTATTCTAACTATTAGTTAAATAAATAATCCTATTTATTTAATTAATCATATCCCCCTTCTTCTCATTTAAATAAACTAGCAATTGCACCTTGGTGTGCAATGGGTATGCCAAAGAGGTTTGGAAGGTCAATTAGTGAAAAAATTGCCTATTTATATAGGGTAGAGTGAGAGGGGAGGTGGAGATGGAGAAAGAGAAGGATACAGAGAGAAGGAGAGGGAAGGATAAATAAATATAGAGGGAGAGATAAAGGTAGAGATAGGTAGGGCGATAGATATGAAGAGATAGAGATATAGAGAGATAGAGATATAAGGAGATATATTGAGAGAGGGGGAGAGGGAGACAAAGATACAAATAAATAGAGATGGAGAGAGGGAGATATAGATAGAGAGAGATGGGAAGAGAGAGGGAGATACATATAAATAGAGAGATATATATGGGATAGGGGGGAGAAATGAAAGGTTAGATGGGGAGAGATAGAGATGGAGAGAGAGAAAGAGAGAGTTAGGTAGATGAGGAAAGGTAGAGGGGGAAGAAAGATAAAAGGGGTAGAGAAGGAGAGAGAAGAAGAGGAGGAAGAGAGAGGGAGGGAGAGATAGAGAGTGATGGAGAAAGAGATAGAGAGATAAGGGTAGAGGGGGGTAGGAATGAAAGATAATGGTGACATAGATAAGTAATTTATAGAGAAAGAGCAAGATAAAGAGGGTGGAAGATAGAGAGATAGAGATTGGGAGGGAGAAACATATAGTTTATGTTTATGAGTGAGAGAGATAGTGAGGGAGAGATTTATATAAATGGATAGTGAGAGGAGAGAGTCTAGAATTAGAGAGATATAGAAAGAGGAATTGATAGGGAATTATGGATAGATACAAATAGAATGAGGGAGAGATATGGATATAAATAAAGGAGAGAAATAAAAGTTAAGAGAGATAGAGAGGGAGAGAGGGAGTGGCATAGAAGGAGTGATATATATCTAGAGAGATAAAGAAGGATAGAGAGAGATGGGGAGATAGTGATAAAGATATATGGATAGAAACAGATAGCTCAAGGAGTAAGAGGGAGATAGACGGAGAGAAAAATAGAGATAAAGATATAGAGCATGAGAGATGGAGTGAATAAGAGAGAAAATAAGAGATAATGAGATATAGATAGTGAGGGAGAGAGGGAGAGGGGGCAAATATAGAGAGGTAGAGATAAAGATAGAAATAGAGAGGTAGAAACATGGAGAGAGAGAGAGAGAGAGAGAGAGAGAGAGAGAGAGAGAGAGAGAGAGAGAGAGAGAGAGAGAGAGAGAGAGAGAGAGAGAGAGAGAGAGAGAGAGAGAGAGAGAGAGAGAGAGAGAGAGAGAGAGAGAGAGAGAGAGAGAGGAGAGAGAGAGAGAGAGAGAGAGAGAGAGAGAGAGAGAGAGGAGAGAGAGATATGTATAGAAAGAGATAGATAGATAGAGAAGTGAGATGGAAAGAGAGAGATATATGGAAATAGAGAGATACAGACTAGGAGAGATGGAGGGGGAGTTTGAGAGAGAGAAAGATCTCAATAGCTTTAGAGAAGAAGTGATATACATAGAGGGGGATATAGAGGGAAAGATATATCGATCACACCCCCCTATATCTCTATCTATTCATCTTTATATTTGTATGTCTTTACCTCTCTTTTTATATCTAGTTGTCTCCTCTTTATAATATATAAAAACATAAAGGATCCTATATGAACAATGCAAAAGAGGAACTGCTTTGCACAATGTAACTTCGCCCACCTCCCTTTATGACCTCAATTATAACTTGGGAGTAGATATGTTGCACAACCTCTACCCATATTGAAAATCTAAGAGAAATTGGTCAAACTCCAATCAGTTAGTATGAGTATAAACCCCTACCAACAATATTTTTTTTCCCCTAGCTAGATTGTCTTGTACATTGACATTCATGAGAGCAATGAGCTAAAAATAAAGAGAGTTTTCACTGTTATAAGCCTTTTACATTTTGATGTCAATCGATATTATGAAATATAATTTTTATATATAATTAATTAATTAAATATTGTATTATATTTATATGTATTTTGTATTATGTAAAAATGTATGAATTATTTATAATAATTTCATATTTGTGTTAAATATTTTCTATTATTAAATTTACTATTATATATTAAATTTTATAATAGAAAATATAATTTTATATATAATTAAGTAATTAAATATTAATTATATATTGTATTTTCATCTGGTGGAAAAAAGAGATGGCGAAGTATTAAAATTAAAATTAGGGATGAAGATTTTTTAAATTGGACCAAGTAAATGATTGATCGAAATCATTCGAAGCGACATATGACAATTATAATGTACTCTGGAACAATAAATTTCAAGTGGCTGCCATGAAGAGATAAAAGAGGGCTGCATAAGGAGCTACGAACAAAACTGGAAAAAAATTGCAAATCATGAAATTTTACTAGACATTGCTTCATACGCGAAGAAAATTTATTAGCCGATAGGCTATCTCCTGTGCAATTTCTATATTGGGTTTATTTACAGTTTAAAATGGGAGCACAGGGATGAGAAATAAAATAACTGGTTGATTTTGGACTGCGAAATTTCGGACTATTCTGGAGCGAATTTTAGAGCATTTTTTGGAGCGTTTGCTGTGGACTGCATGCTCTCCAACATCGCTAGCGTTGTCTGACATGGCCAACTCTGTGAGGATGTGGAGGATTTAATCTTCTCCACGTGGGTTGCATCTTCTCTCCGTTCCCTTATTACTGTTTTGCATTTTTACTCCGTGCCCTTATTACTGTTTTGCATTTACTTTTTGCTTGGTGCTTAATGTATTTTTTCTGCATGTTAACCTAACCATTAATCACACCTCTGGTCACTCGTGTGACTCCTTCGTAGCTCCTAATGGAGCCTGAGTTTGATGGCGCTGCCATTAATTCTCCTCAACCCACCAAGTAGGCTCATTCAATCCAAACAAAAACATTTGCCGAGACTGCTAAACCTTCTGAGAAGGCTCACTCAACCCGAAAGAAAACCTTTGCCGAGATCGGTGCTCCGTCTGCCCATGGAGTCCACCCTAGTGCAAGATTTTTTAAGACTCATAGAGGCGAACGACCCGGTGAGGAAGGTATGAGCCCTACCATGCCCTCAAATTCTTTCTGCATTTTGCCAAACAATGAAATGTTGAAAGAAATTGTTTCTGAAAAAACTAGGTTAAGTGATACTGCAATTTTTTTCGCTTGTGTTAATATTGAGAAATGCCCGCCTAGGAAATTCCTAGATGATTGGTTTCATAATCTTTGGAGTTTGAAGTTAGGGCTTAAGATTTCATTCTATAGGCAAGTCCAGAAAGGTCTGTATATTATCTTTTTTAATAATCATGAATCCCAGGTTGAAATTCTTAAAAGACAATACTGGACTGTTGGGAACACCTCCTTTCGTACCCTAGCTTGGTCTTTAGAGGCCATCAATGAGGAAGTTCTTGTGCTCTCAAGCCCTAGATGGGTCATCCTTAAGTATGTCCCTCCCTTCCTATGGCATTTTCTTCCCCAGGCATTGGAAACATTTGGGAGAATAATTTGGGTTGATGAAACAACGCGTTTAGTCCCTAACCTTGATGCAAGAATACTTATATCCATTAAACCTGGGGTCGACATCCCTTCTCTACTAAACCTTAACATCGGTGATGAAACATTTGTTTGCCCTGTTGAAATACTTGGAGGATTGAACACCTATTTTTTGTGCAAAAAAGAAGGGCATCTTCAGAAGAATTGCCCAATCATCAACCATAGGAAACAAAAAAATAACACTAACCTAGCAAGAACATCTGAAAACCCTAGCTCTGATAAGGAGCCGATCCCTAACCCAAGCAACCTTCATTCTGTTGGAAACAATACCAACCCTAAAGATGATCCCTCCCTAAGCTCGGCTCCTAGCCTCATCCCTGTTGAATTAAATCCAATGATTGTTGACACCGCTACCAAACCCCTCAACCCTGCTTCTATTCACTCCAAAATTTCTGAGGATTCGCCTTCTGATTGTTTTCAAATAGTCACATCAAGAAAGCAGAGATGAAAGAATGCCCAACAACTCGCCTAAATCAAATCCGAGCTGGTGATCAAACTGCTAATAAGTTGACTACCAGTAGCAAATACCCCATCACTATGAATGATGACATACTAAAAGCTTCACAAACTCCGACCACCTCCCTGGTTAAAAATATGGTTAAAAATTTAGAGAAGCCTGATCGCGGTGCTGGTGATGCTAGCATGAGTGATAACCCTGCAAAAATGGTGCTCAGGTCTGGGACCCCCAAACGATCTGAAGCCACATTATTTGCAGAGGCTACCCCTGATGTTAACACCTCCAACCCCGCGACTGCATCTCTGCTAAATGAAATAGAGGACAACCATATTATTGAAGTCATTTATGCTAATAAGGGACTAGAGGACATTAAGTCTAGCTCAATGCTCCTTAGCTTTCTAGGCTCCCAAGTACCTGGGTTGAACATTATAGAAATTGCAGATGGTAAAACTGAGCTAACTGAGCTTAGTGAGGAAGAGGATGACCTCATGAAAGGTTCCTCCATGGCTAAAAAGAAAGGCACGCCTTTTGGCTCCAAAAATAAGAAAAAGTTTGGAGATCAAAATGGTCTCCCAAACAGTCCCTCTTAATCCCCTTTTCTCATGGAATATTAGAGGCTTGGAGTCGCCTGATAGAAAGTTTGTTATTAGGAGGTTTCTAAATTGTCATAAACATCTAGATTTCTTGATGCTTCAAGAGCTTAAATCTGTTGAGTTCTCCCTTGACACTGCGCTTGATTTTATTTGGAGAGATGTGATCAAAATATGCACCAACCATCCTAAGGGAAAGGGTGGAGTTGGTCTCCTCATTAACCCTAAGTGGGAAAATCACATTAGGGAAAGGGGCGTCTCCCCTTATAACAGAGTGGCTTGGGCCTCCCTGGATATCAGAGGCTCCTATTTTGGGGTATGTTCTATATATGCACCTAATGATCATAGGGAAAGAGTGTCCCTCTGGAATTGGCTGGTAGCCCTTCCAAGTATCCCCTGGGTCATGGCTGGAGACTTTAACATGATTGAAAACCAAGATGATAAGGTTGAGGGTATCCCTTTCGAATGGAAGTGCCAAGAGAAACCTCATTGGGATAGATTTAAACAACACATGCAGCTATTTGACCCCCTTGAGGGCAGCAAATCTGAATCATCTACCCTATGGTACACTTGGTGCAACTTTCAGCAAGGCCCCAGCCAAATTTACTCCAGATTAGACAGGTTCTATGTTAATAAAAATTTCTTCTCCTTCTCCCCTAACCACTTGGGGAACTCGGTGGTTGTTCTGCCAGTAACCTTATTTGACCATTTCCCTATCATTGTTGTCATGAATACTAGGAACTCCATCCCTAACAACAATCCTCTCAATAAGAAGTTTATCCTTAATACCTCCCTGCTAAATGACAAGGATGCCCTAACTGCCATTAAAATGGTTAGACTCTTTAACATGCACTCTCAACATCCCCAATCCCACACCCTAAGATAGAACATAAATGTCTCCTCTTGGAAAAAAATATTCCAAACTATAGGCCAGAAGAAAACCAAGGATCTCAGGCTTGTGGAAAAAACTCTCACTAAGCGGCTCCACTCCTTGGAGCATGAAATACAATTACATCCTTCCTCCTCTGTCCTGGCGGAATGGGTAGCTTAGGCTAGAGACATTCTTAGGAAACATCAACAGGTCAAAATCAAGGGTGCCCTCATCAGAGCACGTAATCATTGGCTCAAATTCGGAGATAAAGGCTCTAAAGTCTTCTTCAATCTCCTTAAACAAAAACAAAATAGAGAAAAAATTGACAGAATCATAGTTAAGGATAAGGAACTCCTGAACATCAATGAGATCAAAGATGCTTTTGAAATGTTTTATAAAACCCTCTTTACCTCGGAAGATAGTGAAGCCTTAAAAGAGGCTAGAAATAGGTGCAGTAACATTATCCCAAAAAGAATCTCCGAGGCTAAAACTCTTCCTCTCAAGACCAAAATCTCTATGACAGAAATTGTTGATGCCATTAAAGCCCTCAAGGATGATAAGGCCCCAGGCCCCGATGGACTTCCTGCTGAGTTTTACAAAACCAATATTGAGTGGGTCACCAAAGACCTTTATGACATATACACCGAAGCATTTGATAGTTGCACCCTTGGGGAGTCCATCAATAGGGGCATTGTTAAACGTATCCCAAAAGATGGGGACAAAGCCCTCATAAAAAACTAGAGGCCAATTACTCTCCTCAACGTTTCTTATAAAATCTTGGCCAAAGCCCTAGCATCTCGCCTTGAGAAGATCCTTCCCAAGTTCATCTGCTCTACCCAAATAGGATTCATTAAAGGAAGGTATATCTTGGAGAACCTTGTCACTAGCTGGGAATCTATGGAATGGGCCAAAACTTCAAATCAAGATACTGCCATGTTCCTTGTAGACTTTGAGAAGGCCTATGATGGGGTGGAATGGGACTTCATCCTCATGATGCTCAAAGCCTTTGGTTTCCCTAGTGAGTTATGTAAATATGTCCAAATTCTCCTCAAAGATGCCTCCACCCTGGTTGAAGTTAATGGATCACTTTCCCAGTCTATTCCTCTTTCTAGATCCATTAGACAGGGTTGCCCCCTCGCCCCTGCTCTATTTTTCATTGCCTCAGACGTCCTCTTTTACCTCTTAAGAGATGATGCCCTATCCCCTAAAGTTCATGGCATTAAGATGCCAGATGACTCTGAATTGCTCAACATACAATTTGTTGATGACACTGCGCTCTTCTTGGAGATCTCTAGGCATAACATTGACTCCCTCAATCAAAAGCTTACAACCTTTGGCAGAGCCTCTGGTGCTCGTATCTCCAATTCCAAGTCTATCCTACTTGGGTGGAACGAGGAACCCCCGGATTGGCTTCAGCAGGTTGGATACTCATGGGGAGGACCCAATAAAATAGTCAGGTACCTCGGTATCCCTTTTTCTATCTCTCCCTCTCTCAAGGATATGTGGATTTGGGTCAAAGAAAAGATTGACAAAAAAATTAATAAATGGGACAATAAGATTCTATCCTTGGCTGGTAGGATCCAAGTCTGCTAAAAACTCCTCTCCTCCTATAGTTTGTACTACTCCTCTGTCTGGATGTTCAGTAACTACCAAGTTTATGAGATCCAAAAATCTATCAGGCGCTTCCTTTGGTCTGATGGTAAGGATAAAAGAAAGGCCCATGCGGTCAAATGGCTCTGGTGCCACATAGATAAGAAACTTGGTGGGTTGGGACTTAAGGATCTCAAAATGCAAGGAGTGTCCCTGGTTGCCAAGTGGATATTTCATGCCCTGGAAGGACAAGAACCCTGGAAGATTCTTGTCAGAAATAACATACAAAATGGCGTCCCCAAGTCTACCAAATCTTGGAAAGCCCTCCCCTTTAGTGATCTGATAGCAGGCGGATTCTCTGTGTCTATTCAAGGCACTTGGGTGTTTAAATCCATCTAGAAAGCCTGGGAGCATGTCCGTAAACTTATTACCAACTCTAATATTGACTGTAATAATACTCTGCATGGGGAAAGGTCAATATGGTGGAATCTCTACCATAACTCTAAACCCCTCGCTTTAACCCAAGGCTTCTCTACTAGGAATTGGTATAATAAAGGCATTAAATACCTCATGGACATCTTGGAACATGATAATCTCATCAGCTGGGAGGACCTTAGCAATAAGTTTGGCTTCCTTGCCTCACATAAGAGAACCTACAATATGATTAAAAATGCTTGTGCTTGTCTAGATCTTCCTAGGAACACTGATGTAGATGCCCACATATACCTCTCGTTCCGATGGAAGGATGGATCCCTCCTCTCCAAGGTCAAAGCCAAGTCTATCTACAAATTGCTCACTCATGATACCATGGTGATCAATCATATTAACTCCCTCTGGTATGTTGACCTTAATACATCTGCCTGGAAGAAAACATTTGAGAAACTATGGAAGTCCCCCATCCCGCCTAAAATAAAATGCTTCAGGTGGCAACTAATGTTGGATAGACTGCCTATTAGGAATAACATTGTTGCCTTTGACCTATGCTCTATATGTAGGAAGCCTGAGACTATGCGGCACATCTTTTTTGACTGCATTTTTGCCAGAGAGGTCTGGCTGATGTTTGGAATTTCCATTACTGAACATGTTTGTACTCTTGACATTATTGCTGGATTCATTCATGGCCTCAAGAAGGATGCTAACTTGTTTTGGCAAATTCTCTCTTCTTTCATACTTTGGTTTATTTGGAAGCTTAGAAATGAGGAAAAATTCCAAGGTACTGATAGGACTCTTACTGGGTTTTTTAAGAAACTCACACGTTATAAAATTGTTGTGCAGGTATGTTTTTTGATGAATGTTGAGAGGGAGAAACTGCTGCGTTTCCTCAGGGATGACCGGGCAACCATGTTCATATATGAGATGAAGGATGGCTTTGAATGGGCTAGAATTGCGGAGAACCAGACTGCATTCGATGAGGTTCTAAAGAAACTGATCAAGGAACTCAGGGACAACAGAGGTCCCTACTTTGATAAGCTCAAAATGTTTACCCAGGTCCTGGAGCGCAAGAAGGTGGTGTGGATGGAAGGGCCACAAGGATGGACAACATGGATGGAAAACCAGGATGAGATTCTGTAATAGGTGTCCAGTAGCCTCTAGTTGATGTATATGGTTCATTGTATATACTCTCTCTCGTAACTCTTTTTTTTGTAGGAGGTTGTCTTTGTTCAGTCGGATAATCCCATTGGTTAATGGCTGAGGCTTTGCCTCCCATCCTCGTTTTTGTATAAACTCTCCTTATTTTGGTCTCTCGATATTTAATATAAAGAAAAATTATATATTGTATTATATTTATATGTATTTTGTATTATGTTAAAATATATTAATTATTTTAATAATTCCATATTTGTGTTAAATATTTTCTATTATAAAATTTATTATATAATAATAATATATATATTTTTTATATATAATATTATGTAGTCATAAGTAACATGTTGTTTAATAAAATTTACGTTAAAGAAGTTCTTTATATTTACAAATAAATTTATTATTTATAAATTATTTATATTTGTGTTAAAAATAATTTTATATAATTTTTTAGATATAATATTATATAATCACAAGTAACAAATTATTTAATAAAATTCAGGTTAAAGAAATTCTTTATATTTACAAATAAATTTATTATTTATAATGATTTGATATTTGTGTTAAATATTTTTATTATAAAATTAAATATATAATAATAATATAATTTTTTTATGTATAATATTATATATTAATTAGTAACATGATATTTAATAATCTTTATGTTAAAGAAATTCTTATATTTACAAATAAATTTACATTATAAAAATAAAATAGTTATTACCTAGGCAAATGTTTTTTTTTTTTTTTTAAACAAGTGCTATCAAGGTGGGGATAGCGCCCTATATTGATCAAAAGAAAATTACATTATATGATCATCAGATACTTTCTCCCTACCAGCCCGACTCACACAACACAACTAAAATAACACTACCAACCTAAACCACACAAGACATACAATACATCTCTAAAGAAGTCACATGATGGTAGCCATTCGCTCTCCAATAGTGCACACCTTGTCAATGCTAGCCTCTGACAGCCACCCATCTTCTTTCTGCATCATTCTTCGAAAAGGAGCGAAATCTGCATTTGCGACACCTACTATGAACAGCTCCCAAGCCTCTGCCATGAACTCCACCTTTCTGTTTCTCTGAGCGACCATCACCATTTGAGCTTCATCTTCTACATCCGAGCACTCTACATCCTAAATGAAGCATGCGGGGTTAAAAAAAGGGCCCAGAATACTGGCCCACTCCTCCTCTACCTCCATTACCACACCGCCCACAAACTCCGCATCATCTTCTCTCACAAAGCCTGTGATTTTCTCCACACACGCCTCCTTTGATGGCATGACATCAACTAAAAGGCATAAAACAATTTCGTATATAAACCCATCACACCAGTGTCACTCTACACTTAACGTATTGACAACCAAATCATGGATTGCAGATTGAACTTTTGGTTCAATGTCGAATAACCATTCACATTGTTCTTCCAAGGTCTCCTCACGACAGATGTAAATCAACCCAAAATAGTGCACCATTGTTACCACTATGGATACACACTATACTGCACTCAGCATTTATAGACCGACATCCTCTAGATGGTTCTTCTGGCGCTACAATCAATCCAACCGCCTGCTCTATCCTCCATAAAATTCTTATTGCATAGACTCAATCCATTCTCAGGGAGCCGTAAAAAAAACCTGTCCAAGCCACGTGATTTTGCACAGAAGAGATAGAATCTCTCCTCTCCCAAAAAACCAATCAATGAATACCTTATCTGATTCCCTTCCTTGGGATGTGCTCGCCGTCATTGTACAGAAGCTTCTACAACTCTGTAAACCCATACTTAGCCGATGACATGACTGTTATCTTGGGCTCGGAGATTCCTTTGTTGGCAAGATAATCTGCCACTTTATTGCCCTCCCGGTAAATATGATGGACTTGAAAGTCTTGCAATTTATCGATCAATAATTTGATCCTCGGAATCCACACATTTAGTCTCCAATTCGTGAAGCCATTTTTTATGATCCCATTTAATATAATTTGAGAATCACCCTCAATCACTGCTTTCGAAAATCCGAAAGAGCATACCAATTTCAACCCTTCTTCTAATGTTGTGATTTCCGCAATGTTATTTGAAGCCACACCCACAAGGCCACAAATGGCTCCAACTAAACACCCTATCTCGTCTTTGACAACCGCACCAAACCCGGCTAAACCCAGATTACCTCTACTAGCCCCATCAAAATTCAAATTTTTCCATCCGGATGGAGGTGGTAACCATTTAACTTTCATTCTTTCTAAAGAGTTAAAATTCTGGATATGGCTACTAATATGCTTCAAGTTCCAAACTAGTTCCATCTCCATGTCCCATTTGGTGTGGCATTTGAATCTCCTCCCATTGATCTTGCCATTAATGGTTTCTTCAATAGCCTCTTGAATTTTAGCCACAAGGACATAGACATCTAACTCTTCCTCTCTAAATATCCTTATGTTCCTCTCTTTCCACACTTGCCATACTAGCATAGATGGACTAACAATCAATAAGCTTCCCCATTTAGAAATTTTACCACCCATCAGCCAAGCAATGATGAAGTCTTTGAAACACTGATTACGTACCATCTGATTCTGGAGCTTTCCCAATAGCCAATCCCAACACTGCTTTGTATACAAGCAGTCGTACAACAAATGTTCTGCTGTTTCTTCATCTTGCTTGCAAAGGGAACATCTGTTAGGTCCTGCTATACCTATGGATTTAAGTCTATCACTTGTTATTATCCTGCCATGCAAGGCTATCCAAAGGAAGGCACCGACTTTAGGCAAAATTCTTTTATCCCAACACAGTACTGTCGACCAATTACTGTCTTTTTGTCGCTTTCTTTGCAATTCGTACCCCAAATTCACTCTATATTTTCTTGATTTTGCTGCATTCCACACTAGAGAGTCATTCTCATATGTTACAAAAGTCTTCCTACTTTTAAGTATTTCATCCAATTTCAAATTGTTCTCGCTTAGACGATCTCCTACCCGTTTCCAAGAGATTGGAACATTAGGGGAGTGGAAAGATTCAACATAATCTACCAATGAACTCCCATATTTGCCTCAATTTGGTTAATCCAATCATTGTCATTTATAATGTCTGCCAATGCCACCTCCCCATTCCAAGAGTCTCTCCAAAACTTGGCTTTTTTCCCATTGCCAATTCTCCAAGTGAGGTGGTCTGTGATAATCTTTCTGCTCTCCCAAATAAATTTCCAAATCGGAGAGCCTCCTGCCGAGTTAGCCACTGTGAATATCCTTTCTGGATCGCATGAGTCCAAATATTTCGCAGCCATAACCTTGCACCAACCCTTTTGAGGGGCATTGTACATTTTCCAAGCTAGTTTGGCCCCAAGTGCTAAATTTTGCAATTCAATTTGCCTAAGGCCTGCTCCGCCATCCTCCTTAAGCAGACAGGCAATATCCCAATTGATAAGAGGGATCTTTTTTGCCTCTTTCGACCCTTCCCAAAGAATTTTTTTGAGCATACCACCCAAAGCAGAAATAGCCTTGCAGGACAATCTATAACATGGCATATAGTAAATCGGTACTGCAGATAATACAAACTTAATCATCTGAATACGCCCTGCCTGTGAGAGCCAGTTATTCTTCCATGCCGCTGACTGGATTTTGCACTTGTCAATTACTTCATCCCAAATTTTACTATCCAACCTTCCAGCAAACAGAGGGACTCCAAGGTATTTGATAGGAAAATTGCCTTGGCCAAACTGAAGGATACCAAATATTTTTGATTGAGATCTCCTGCTTGTGTTGAGAAAGTAAATCATGGATTTCTGCTTGTTCATGCACTGTCCGGATACCTTTTCATAATCATCTAAGACCTCCTTTATAGAATAAGCTTCCTTCTCTGAGGATTCTCCAAACAAAATAGTATCATCCACAAATTTTGAATGAGATATCGGATCCATGGAGGTTGAAATGGAAACCCCTTTCTATAAGCCTTGCCCCACCCTGTTTGTAATACTCCTTCCTAAAACTTCAGCCATAAGCACAAACAAGAAGGGCGACAGGAGATCTCCTTGTCGAAGCCCATTAGTAGCATGGAAAAAACCACTGACAGACCCATTCACTATGATAGAGAAACTAACAGAAGAAATGCAGTGACAAATACATTTCAACCAGCTATTATCAAAACCAAATCTTCTAAGGACCACCATAAGAAAGCTCCATACAATGCAATCATATGCCTTTGACACATCTAATTTAACTATCATACCTTTGAGCCTGGATGAGTGCATTAAATGAATAGTTTCAACAACCAATATAATGCTATCCATGATCTCTCGCTCCGGGGTGAATCCATGCTGATTGAGTGAAATAATCTTCGTCAGAATTGGTTTCAACTTGTTCACCATTACCTTCGACAAAATTTTGTATATGGAGTTGCATAATGAGATTGGCCGATAATCAACTATGGAAGAGCAATCCAATTTCTTAGGAATAAGGGCGATGTTTGTATGATTTATTTCCTTCACAAATCTACCCTGCTTTCTAAAATTCTCCATTATTTTTAAAATATCGTGCCCCAAGAACCCCCAACATTTCTGATAAAAATCCATTGTGAACCCATCAAGGCCGGGAGCCTTGTTTGGATGTAGATCAAACACTGCTTTTTTAATCTCCTCTAGAGAGGAAGGGCAGCGTAAAGATTTATTATCCATGTTTGAAAGTTCTCTCTGAATAACATCCGTCAAAAGATGTGAAGGATTGTCACTACTACCATCCCCCAATAGGTCTCTGAAGAAATTCACTGCCACTTCCTCTATAGCCTCCAGAGAAGAATGCCGATTACCATCTTTATCCAAAATCGAATCAATGTGATTTCTGCTCCTTTTCGCCTTCACTGATGCATGGAAAATTTTTGTGTTAGCATCACCTTCTTTAATCCACAATTCTCTAGACTTGTCCTGCCAAAACAATTCTTCTCTCTGAATTAACTCTGCCAATTCCTCCTTGAGAGATTTCTCTTTATAATACTCTTCATTGGACATCCCAGATAAGATAATTCTATTGTTCAATGAAGCTAATTCTTCCTCTACTCGCTCCCTTTCAGCGAAAATATTTTTGAAGGTATCTCTATTCTAGACTTTAATCTTTTCCTTTAAATATTTCAATCTTTTAGAGAAGGTAAAAGACGGGGAACCAAAAAAAATATTGCTTTCGCACCACCATCGTTCAAGATGTGATAAAAAATCCTTCTCTCCACCACATACTCATAAATCTAAAGCTGCTCTTGCCTTTGGAAGGAGCATCACTCAATTTTAACTCTACAGGGAATTGATCTGACAAGGATACAGGGAGAATTGATGCCTCAACCTGAAAGGATGACTCTACCCAGTAACTACCTATAAAGTGTCTGTCCAATCTTTCTGAAATGTGAGCGAAATTGGCCCTGCGATTAGTCCATGTAAATAAACCATTCTTCGGTACAACATCCATCAAATGATTCTGAGCCACAAAGTCCCGAAAGTCTTCCATCACCTTGTTAGACATCCTCAAACCACCCTTTTTCTCATCTAAGTCAAGCAATGCATTAAAGTCTCCAGCCACAACTAATCTTTCATTATTCAATAAAAGATTTTTTTCAGATAGGACGCTCCAAACATGGACCTTTTCCGTGGTTTTCGTTGGCCCATATACATTGATTAATGGAAATTCCAGATTCTCCTTAAAGTGAATCACATTACACATCATCCAATTCTCAGCTTTCTCTAACAGGGTAACTTGGACTAACGTTGGATTCCAGACGATTCTGAGAGCTCCTGCTGCACCCTTGGCTTCTTGAAATGCTCCTTCCCACCCTCTACAATATTTCATAAAACTAGACGACTACTCTAAATTGAGTTTTGTTTCCTGAAAGATGATGATTTCGCTGCTACTTCTATAAAGAACTCATTTTACCAAGCGTCTTTTGTTAGGGGCAGAGAGACCCCTGACATTCCATGTGGTAATCTTCATTTATTGCCGAGGGAGAGGCCTTCTCCCTTGGTTTTTTGCATGAAATCAAACACACCGACTAATCCCTTTTCTTTGGCTCTATCTTCCCTTTTTTGATGGTTACTCCTTCTGCCCCGGCCACCTTTTTCTTTCCCAAGCAAAGAGTTGGCCGACTGACTTATACATCTCGGATCCACATTCTCGAGGGCATCTTCGAGGAACAACTCTGCTTTGAAGTCCTTGTCTAATTCAAACTCTGTATCGGATAAGCCTTTGCACGAATAGATGCTTCGCGGGGGTGACAAAACTTCTTTCCCTTCCTTTGTTTAATCATATAATTTACTTAAATAAATTACTTCAAATTTTAATTCTCTACCTATTTTTATTTATTTTTATAAAGTTAAGATGCAATTATAGAAATTAATTTTCTAACGGTAATATTTGGTATGTTTAAATTTTCTTATGAAAATTATTTTATACATCCACCAAACAATATTTATATAATATAAAAAAACCTTAACTAATAATATAATTTTAGTTATCTTCATATGCAATAAATTAATAATATAGTACTAATATATATAATAATAAATTATAAATAACAAGACCATAATAATAAACATATTAAAATTTATACAATAATATTATAAGATGTTAATAATCTAATAATTAAAATACAATATTATAAGAATCTTAATGTTTGTCTATATGGATATCTCTAAATGAACTTTAACATATTTAACCTAAGCCTAACTCAACACCAACTTTAAACATAACTCTAATCTAACCATAATCCAAACATTTTTGAATTGTATTTTAGTATATCATGTATTTATTAGTAGATAATTAACATATATTAATAATATAATAATTAAAATACAATAATATAAGAATCATAATGCTTATTTATAAAAGGTAAATTCCGAAATAAAATAAAATTATTTTTAAATAATAAAAATACTATAATATCTAGAATAACAATATATTATTTATTGTAATTTAATATTAATCACTTGTAAGTGGAATAAAATTAGATAATATTATACTATATCTTATTATTTCATGACTATTTCTATTTTTAAAATCTTATGTATTTATCTTATTATATTTATTACTCTATTAAAACGACAAGTACTAGCCACTACGTGACACTTGTTATAAAATGCAACTAATTGAAATCCAAGCGCTTGCTTTATAAGGGAAAGTATTTTTTTCCTATCATGTAACATTGTAATATACCAATGTGTCAAAATCAGATTTATTTTTTATGTGACCATGTGGAATGAAATTAGGCTAGCAAAGTTTTTTTTTTTGGAATATCTTGTTACTGCCTTACGTGGCTTTAATGCTATTTGGTCAGAGCATTTAATAGCTGTCTGAACAGTAACTAACATCAGAAAGTAACACGTGTCAATGATTTTATTTTTTGGAATGCTAAAAAAACAACAAAAAAAAGTTAGACTGATAACAATTATAAGTCCTGTACTACGTGTGCTCGTGAAAGATGTAGTTAAGTCAAGTCATTGAATAATGTAATCCTATTTTCTAGCAGAGGTGATGAGACATTTTTCCTCTGACAACAAATGAAAATGCTGTGTAACCTCTCATTGGTGATGCACGACACTGGTGGAACTGTCAAAATTACTGATGTGAACAGTGAGCGACAGAAAAACAAAGTGAACAGACGAGATGTTTTAGATGGTTAAAGGAGTGTTTTTAACCATTGGATTTTTCAAGTAGGTTGTCCATTTCAAATAAGGGAACACTTTCGGTGTAATTAATATTTATTTAAATAAATCCAAAATTCACATGCACATTTAAATCCCCTTTATCCCCACCCACTTGCATTTTCTTAAAAAGACAAGTTGCACACACATTTAAATAAATAAACATTTATTTGAATCTCCTTTATCTTTCACCCACTTGCACACACATTTAAATAAATTATTTATTTAAATCCCCACCCACTTGCATTTTCCTTAAAAAACAAGTTGCACACATTTATTTAAATCCCCACCCACTTGCATTTTCCTAAAAAGTCAAGTTGCACACACATTTATTATTTATTTAAATCCCCATCCACTTGCATTTTCCTAAAAAGGCAAGTTGCACACATATTTATAATTATTTAAATCCCCATCCACTTGCATTCTTTTACAAAGGCAAGTTGCACCACTATTTTAAATAAATGAATTATTCTTGCATTTTCCTACAATGCCCACTTGCTCACTAATTTCTTCTAAACCCTTCTATTTTAGCCTAAACACACTTCTAACCATTTGCACAATCCTAATCCCAAATTAACCCTCAACCCATCGTCTCATAGAGTCTTAAATGCTTCCCTTCTTCAACACGTTAACCCACATGGGCCTTGTCCCTTTGACTAAGGCCTAACCATGGATAAACCTTGGATAAGAATTTACCCATTGGATAATAGCTTTAACATTGGATATAGCCTTTATCCAATAACTCAACCACATGAGGTTACCGTCATGTCCCCTTAAGCATTTAATGCTTCTTCCCTCTCCTCTCAAACCTTCTCATGATACCACTTATCACCATGACATTGGTGGAAGTCACAAACATGAATTGAGGATCAACCCCTCCTCATGCAATTGTAGCCCTTGCTAAGCCAAATCAATCCTAGCCATTCAATTGCCCATTTTGCCTATAAAAGGAACCCTCATCCTCAAGCAAAAAAGGAAGCATTTTTAGCATAGTTGTTATAGAGAAATAGGCATTTCCTCTTAGCTTTCTCATTGTAATACTATCTCTTGTACTTGCATAGTTATAGTTCATTTTCAACCACTTCCATCCTCCATTTGACATCCATAGCTATGTGCTAAAACTGAGAGCCATATTCAAGTAGGTTTTGGGTCTTGAAGAGGAGAAAAACAAGGGAGAGAAAACAAGGCAAGCAATGCGAGCATCTTTAGGGGATCTTTCTTCGTTCTTCTAAATCCCACACTTCTAGTTTTTGTCTTCATTATCTTTTGGTATACTTGTTTTGATTTTAAAGTTCATTGCATGCTTATTTGGTTGAAAGCTAACTCTAACCTTGAACTTGTTTATTGTGTCCATTTTAGCAAGCATCATAACCATTATGTTCCATTAAACTACAACTTTGAAAACTCCAGATAATGATAAAATATGTGTAGGTGTAGTCTCATAAATTGTATCCCTATACAATTTTGTCCTCACCTCGGCCTTCTGATCTTTAGTTCTTTGTACCTGCTTTGATTTTGCTCATACCCTCTTGAAATCTACATTTTCAACTACTTCCTCAACCTCTGTTCAATTTTGAGTCCTAATTGACAAGACCAGGATATCCTGGGCACCTTGGTCCTAGCTCAAGACCATGACATCCTGGCCGTCTTGGTTCTCTCAATTCGGACCCAAAATAGGACCCCTCAATAGTCACCTCATGTGGGTGGTAAATTTGTCCCCATGTCGTCCTACTCTAAAAATGCAATAAAACAATCTGTCACGTAGCTAGAGATTATGTTGCATTTGTACATGGGTACCTAATATAGCCTAGTAGCTAGGACCCATATTGCATTGTTTTCATTTGTGTACATTTAAGTGCATTTAAGGGGAGTGTTAGTGTGGAAGAGGTGTTGTATCTAGTATTGTACCTAGCAAGTTTCACACTTAGGTCCTAATCACACATGTTACTTAAGTTTTCTTAGGGAACACATTTGATTCTTCACACTTTAAATTTATAGTTATCACTTCTTCACCTTAAGTGGATAAGTAATCACTTTACATCTCAGTTTATAAGATTAAGATACATGTCATAATCTTATGTCATCCTATGTTCACCTTGTCTTCTATAATCAAGAGGTTTCCTTTGTAACCTAATATGTTTCATTATAATGTATGATTTTCATTCTTGATATAATAGCATTATTTTTTAATTTTTGATCTCTCTCATGGTTTCATGAAGTGCCTATATCTTAGGCGGCTATAATTTTCAACCAATCTTGCATGGTATAGAGGATTCTATATTAAATCTTACATTTTGTAGGTTGGTTCCTACTTTCAAAATGTATCTTCGCCGCAAGATTTTTTAACACGATTTGTTAAGTGATCATATATTAAGTTTTTATGCACAGTTTTTTATTTGTGACTAGCTATTTCTTGAAGTTATTTGAGTAGTGTATTAGTAACATATCTACTAGTGGTGTAAGTACCATTTTGAATTTGAGTAAATGAAAAGGACTTTAGCCAAGATCTAATTAGGTCTCCCATGTTTTTATTCATTTTTACATATGGATACAATTTGACACCTATAGGGGTCTTTGTATCACAACCTACTTTTTATAAAACTCTTTAAATTTATAATATAGAAATATAGTTGGTATCCCAACCTTTTGATCAATGAAAAATAATGGAACTATTGTAACTTTAATTCAATGAATTTTTATATTATTTGAATGAAAATTAAGTAGCATAGTATGAGAAAAAATAATTTTTATTATGATAGGTAGAAATTTTATTAGAAAACCGTAGTAGTTTTTATTAAACCAAACACCATTGTGACAACAAGAAGCTATGACTAAGGAGGTGTAGAATAATGATGCAAATACTAAGAAAGTTTCTAATACAATTTGTGATGTGGATGTTCAATATAGCAATAAGGAATGAGCTATGATATTCAAGGTGAATATATGGTGCAGGAGCACCCTTCCAGACTCTTTCTCTTTCTTTGTCTAGTTGGTGTTATGCTTCTTTAGAAGCCATTGTACATAAAATAATGAGCCATGTGCTCATAGGTCCTAGTTAGGGTCCTAGTGGAGATCTTAGGGGTCATGAGTCAAGATTGTGATTTTCTTGAAAATGGAGGGTATGTGTGTCCTTGAAGTGTTTAGGGGTCCTTTATAACATGGTGGTGTCCTTAGGTTGGCCCATTGTGGGTCTAGGAGTCATGAAGAGAAACATTGGGAAAGTTGCTCAAAAGTTGTCAAGCAACTTTTCCACCATGATGCCAAGTTCTTTAGGTTAGCATGGAAAACCCTAGTTTGGGCACATAGACCAAGGCAAAGGTAGTATAAGCACTTTCAAACCCTAAATTCATGGGTTGGATGTCAGACATTGTACGAGCCTAGCAAAAAGATCAGACTGAGACTGTAAAACTGTTACCAGTCAGTTTGAATGAAGAAAACAAGCAAGTTAATGGATTGAGAAACATCTAAATCTATGTGGAATGTTTGTCATGGTGTAAATAATTTCATTTCAAGCAATTAGTTTAGGTTTTTACTTGTAGAGTGAGTGTGTTTGTAAATAGTTAGTAAACCGTCTTCTTACTATCCAATTTTGGATAGGATTGTGTAAATGAAGTCTTAACTCCATTCCCCGTTGTGGAACTACCATGAAACCATGGGGAATGGATATGAAGACCTTGTACCATACTGCAAAACAAGAAGGGCCCTTGAAAATGTAGGAAGGCCAAGCAAAGACCTACTCCTAGGCGAGACTGGATAGTGCCCGGTTAGGAGAGGTTGAATTGCAGAGGTCTTGGAGAGTAAGGTTGGATAGAGGAGAGTACATCCTTTGGAGGAGGTGTAGAGGAGTGTTAGAAGCATCATTGGTGTGAAGGAGGAGCCTCCACCAATCCAAACAAGGTGGCTAACACACAAAACCTTCACTGTGACCCAGGGAGACCACAAAACCCTCACAAAACCCTTAAAAACCCCAAAATTCGCCCTAGGCACTGTACGACCACTTGGAGGCCCAAAACCTAGAAAATCCTTGAGCCCTTGCCAATTGAATGGCAGTCCATTTTGGGTGTTAGGGTTTTTTGTGCATCGTTTGTGAGAGGGAGCCCTAGAAGACTGGTTAGGAGGCCTAATTGGTCCTAATCCTTGTAGCCTTGTTTTGTAAGCAAAAACACAAAACAGTGAAATGGGTAGAAAGGATGAAGGTAGCAACTTCTTGGGAGCACATGGAGGGATGTAAAACATGGCTTAAGACCTAATACAACCTTGCTAAGACCATGGAAAGTGTGAAACAAACCTTAGCCCTTATTAGCCATAGTAAGGGGTTTTGAGTCTCATGAGTAGGTGAGACCTTAGCAGCAGCATAGCAACTCATTGGTGGGTGGATTGGGCAAGGTCAGGGGATTCTTGAAGCAAAGGGAGTCCTAGAGACCCTAGGGTGTGAGGAGAACACCAGGTGATCCAAGGAAAGGATCCAAGAGTATAGACTAGGCTAGTCTATCCCAAACCCCATCCCATCAGATTGGTATTAGAGCGAGTAAAAGACTTGTTGGACTGTGTATGTCTCTATATACTGGTGAATCAGTAGGGGAGAGTAGAATGGTTACTAATGCAGAGCTGGCTAGAGAAGTAGAAGAGCAGAAGGAGAAGAATATACTCCTTGAAGCAACAATGAGTGAGATAAGGGATAAACTGCAGGAAGTGGTGGATCAGAGGACACATGAACCTTGGGATGAAGACACCAAGGGTAAAGGCAAGAGAACTATAGACATAGATGGCATAATTCCTGAACTAGATCCCTTGTTCAATGAAGAACCTTTTGTGAAGGCTATTAAGGCCTTGAACACCAAAGCCTTTGAAGGATTGCCACATTTCAGTGGAAGAATGGACATAGACACTGTTATGGAATGGATTGAGGGCATGGAAAACCACTTTGAGTGTGAAGGAGTGACAGAGGCTCAAAAGGTTAAAGTTGCCAAATCAAGATTAAGGGGAGCAGCTTTGACATGGTGGAAGTACCTGCAAGAAGAAAGGGTTAGCATGGGAAAGCTACCTATTGCAAATTGGAAAGCCATGGCGAGTAAGATTAAGGAGAACTACTTACCAGAGGATTATGAAATCCAGCTTCATAAGAAGAGACAAGGATTGAAGCAGAAAGATCTTGATGTAACCTCCTACACCGAAGAATTCCAAAAACTTTGTCTTAGATCAAAGGTCCAAGAAGATGAATCTATTAAGGTGGCTAGGTATCTAAGCGGCCTAAAGTGGAACATTCAGGAGGAGATAAGCCTATGGACTCCTACTACTGTTCAGAAATGTCATCAGCTTGCTGTCAAGGTAGAAGAGAGGAACAAAAGGAAAGGAGACTCCAATAACAGGGGTAGAGGTAGAGGTAGAGATCAAGTGAATCACCGAGGTGGTTACCAAAGCAAGACAAATGAGCAGAGAAACCAAGGAGAAGCCAAGTTGACTGAGCATGGTAGTGAAACCAATCTCAGAGGAGGACATTCCAAAGGAAGAGGTGCACAAGGTGGTCCAAATAGGGGTAGAGGTACCGACAGAGGTAACTCCTATTTTGCAACTATGAAGTGTTACAATTGTGGACAATTGGGACACCCGACATATAGATGCCCTGACAAGCCTACCTCATCAAATAGTGGAAAGAGGGTTGTTTATGCACAAGAAGACTCTTCAAGTAGCAAGACATCGGATGTGGATCAGATTGAATCAGAAGTTGGTGAGAATCTGATGTTCAATAGACAACTGGTTAAGGAGTAACCCAAACATAGGAGAGCATTGTTTAGGGTGAGATGCAAAGTTCTTGGTAAAGTGTGCAAGGTGATAGTTGATACAGGCTCAACTGACAACATCATCTCAGAAGAGGCAGTTAGGAAGTTGAAACTCACAAGAATACCCCACACCAATCCTTACAAAGTGACTTGGTTGAACAAAGGATAGAGTGTGCTAGTCAATGAGCAAACTTGGGTAGAGTTTTCTATTGGAGGAGACAAGGACAAGATCCTTTGTGATGTGTTACCTATGGATGCATGTCACTTATTGCTAGGAAGACCCTAGAAATTTGATAGGAAGGTGATCTATGATGGAGAGGGGAACTCCATATCCTTTAAGAAGGACAACAAGACCTTCAAGATTCAGTCTTTAACAGAGGATGAAGAGGGCACTTCAAAAACACCTAGTGTTTTAATGGCTACTGGTAAAGAGTTCCTAAATTTGCTACATGAGGAGGAGATAGTGAAGTGTGCCATCTTTGTGAAGCCAAAGGAGAAAGCAGACAAGTTGCAGGCAGAAATACCCAAGGAGGTGAAGCAAATGTTGCAAGAGTATAAGGATATAGTGAGTGATGGAGCACCTACAACACTCCCACCAAGAAGGTCTATAAGTCATCAAATAGACTTTGTTCCTGGTGCATCCTTACCTAACAAGGCTGCATATAAGCTCACACCTGATCAGAATAAGGAAGTAGCAAGGCAAGTGCAGGAGTTATTGGAACAAGGACCGGTTAAGAAGAGCATCAACCTATGTGCAGTCCCGGTAGTGCTAGCATCAAAAAAAGGAGGTAAGTGGAGACTTTGCACTAACTCAAGAGAAATCAATAGGATTACCATAAGGTATAGGTTTCCTATTCCTAGAATAGAGGATCTAATGGACTGTTTAGGAGGGGCTATGTATTTTACCAAGCTAGACCTTAAAAGTGGTTATCACCAAATAAGAATTAAGGAGGGTGATGAGTGGAAGACTGCTTTTAAAACCACCGATGGATTGTATGAATGGCTTGTGATGCCATTTGGGCCTACTAATGCTCCAAGAACCTTCATGAGGTTGATGAATGAGGTGTTGAAGGATTTCACAGGCAGATTTGTGGTAGTTTACCTAGATGACATTCTCATCTATAGCAGAACCAAGGAAGAGCACCTTGAGCATTTGAGGTTAGTTTTACAAAGGTTGCATGAGGAGAAATTATCCATCAACCTAGAGAAGTGTGACTTCTTGAAGCAAGAGCTGGTTTACTTAGAATTTGTGGTGTCTAAAGGAACCTTGAAGATGGATCCAAGCAAAGTGGAGGCAATCTTGAATTGGCCTGCACCTAAAACAGGGACTAAGGTAAGAAGTTTCCATGGATTAGCTCAATTCTATAGGAAATTTGTGAGGAATTTCAGTGGCATATGTGCACCAATCCTTGACACCATCAAAGGAGGTCTTAAAACTAAGTTTGAATGGACTGAGCAGGCAGACAAAGCATTTCAATTGTTGAAACAGGAAGTAGCCACAAAACCTATCCTTCTCCTACCTACGTTTGATAAGCTATTCACCTTGGAGTGTGATGCAAGTGGAGTTGCAGTAGGTAGTGTATTGAGTCAAGAGGGAAGACCTGTGGCATTTTTCAGTGAGAAGCTTAATGAAGCAAAGAAGAAGTACTCAACCTATGACCTAGAGTTGTATGCATTAGTGCAGTCTCTAAAGAAATGGAGGCATTACCTACTTCCAAAATAATTTGTAGTGTTCACAGACAATCAAACATTGAGTTATATTAACACTCAAGAGAAGCTAAGCAATAGGCATATGAAATGGATGGAATATCTCTAATCCTTTACCTTCACCATCAAGCATAAGAAGGGGCAGCTTAATAAGGTGGCAGATGCATTAAGCAGGAAGTTGTTGACAGTTCAAGAGTTATAGTTGCAGAGCATAGGAATAGAAGATTTCAAAGACCTCTATGAAGGAGATGAATACTTATCAACAACTTACAAGTTTGCAAAGAGTTTGAGAACCATTTCCATGGTGAGTATGCAAATTACACTCTCCAAAATGGTCTCTTGTTCAAGGGTAACCAGTTGTGTGTACCTAGAGGATCCATGAGGGAGAACCTCATCCAAGAGAAACATAATGGCAGTTTAAGTGGACACTTTGGAATTAACAAAACCTTGGATTTAGTACAGAGGTACTATTATTGGCCTAAGTTGCCAAGGGATGTAAAGAGGTATGTAGAGCAATGTGGAGTGTGTCAAAGAGCCAAAGGTAGATCAAACAATGCTGGTTTATATCAACCATTACCGGTTCCTAACAGACCTTGGGAATGTATAAGCATGGACTTTGTAGTAGGACTTCCCAAGACAAAAACAGGTATGGACAACATCTATGTGGTAGTAGATAGATTTTCCAAGATGAGTCATTTTATCCCATGTAAGACTACACATGATGCAAGCTATGTTGCACATCTCTTCTTCAAAGAGATTGTTAGGATTCATGGACTCCCTTTAAGCATTGTTTCAGATAGGGACAACAAGTTCATGGGTCATTTTTGGCAAACATTATGGAGGAGACTAGGAACCAACTTGTCATTTAGCTCAGCTTACCATCCACAAACAGATGGTCAAACTGAAGTCATCAATAGGGTATTAGGTAACTTGTTGAGGTGTTTGACTAAGGAGTATGGCCAAACATGGGACCTAATCATTTCTCAAGAAGAGTATGCATATAATGACTGTGTGAATAGAACCACTGGTAGAAGTCCTTTTGAGGTTGTCTATGGCAGACATCCAAGAGGAGTATGTGAGTTGAGAGACCTTGGTAGTTTGGAAATGAAGAGTGGGCAAGAAGAAGACTTCACTCAAACCATCAAGGAAGTTCAGGAGCAATTTAAGCAGGCCATCCTTGAATCCACTCAAAAAATGAAAGCCAAAGTGAATGAGAAAAGGAGAGAAGTTCAGTTTAAGGTGGGTGACTATGTGATGGTACATTTGAGCAAAGCTAGGATGCAAGGTGGTAAGCCTACCAAACTGCAGATGAGAAGGGTAGGACATTGTAGAATCCCGTCGCAATATGGTAAGAATGCCTACAAAGTTGACTTGCCTTCAGATTTAGCTATATCACCAGTCTTTAATGTAGCTGACCTGATCATGTATAAGGGTGAGATAACAGGGCAGACTAAGAACCAAGCCAAGGTACTGCAGGACCTTGATGTTAATGTCTTACCACAGGTGAAGAAGCCTAAAGAAGAGGAGATCTTGGAATCAAGGGTGAAGAAGTCAACTAGACACCAGGTCTACATGGAGCACATAGTGAAATGGGCAGATCAACCAGTATCTGAAGCTACATGGGTGGAGGAGAGCAGGTTCGAGGCACTTAGAATATACCCGACTCTCGTCTCTTCTTCTATTTCTTAATTGTGTGTAGAGGGGGAGTATGGTGTAGGAGCACCCTTCCAGACTCTTTCTCTTTCTTTTTCTAGTTGGTGTTATGCTTCTTTAGAAGCCATTGTACATAAAATAATGAGCCATGTGCTCATAGGTCCTAGTTAGGGTCCTAGTGGAGATCTTAGGGGTCATGAGTCAAGATTGTGATTTTCTTGAAAATGGAGGGTATGTGTGTCCTTGAAGTGTTTAGGGGTCCTTTATAACATGGCGGTGTCCTTAGGTTGGCCCATTGTGGGTCTAGGAGTCATGAAGAGCAACATTGGGAAAGTTGCTCAAAAGTTGCATGACAACTTTAAAAAGTTGTCAAGCAACTTTTCCACCATGATGCCAAGTTCTTTAGGTTAGCGTGGAAAACCCTAGTTTGGGCACAAAGACTGAGGCAAAGGTAGTATAAGCACTTGCAAACCCTAAATTCATGGGTTGGATGTCAGACATTGTACGGCCCTAGCAAAAAGATCAGACTGAGACTGTAAAACTGTTACCAGTCTGTTTGAATGAAGAAAACAAGCAAGTTAATGGATTGAGAAACATCTAAATCTGTGTGGAATGTTTTTCATGGTGTAAATAATTTCATTTCAAGCAATTAGTTTAGGTTTTTACTTGCAGAGTGAGTGTGTTTGTAAATAGTTAGTAAATTGTCTTCTTACTGTCCAGTTTTGGATAGGATTGTGTAAATGAAGTCTTAGTTCCATTCCCCATTGTGGAACCACCATGAAACCATGGGGAATGGTTGTGAAGACCTTGTATTATACTGCAAAACAAGCAGGGCCCTTGAAAATGCAGGAAGGCCAAGCAAAGACCTACTCCTAGGTGAGACTGGACAGTGCCTGGTTAGGAGAGGTTGAATTGCAGAGGTCTTGGAGAGCAAGGTTGGATAGAGGAGATTACATCCTTTGGAGGAGGTGTAGAGGAGTGTTAGAAGCATCATTGGTGTGAAGGAGGAGCCTCCACCAATCCAAACAAGGTGGCTAACACACAAAACCTTCACTGTGACCCAGGTAGACCACAAAACCCTCACAAAACCCTTAAAAACCCCAAAATTCGCCCTAGGCACTATACGGCCACTTGGAGGCCCAAAACCTAGAAAATCCTTGAGCCCTTGCCAATTGAATGGCAGTCCATTTTGGGTGTTAGGGTTGTTTGTGCATCATTTGTGAGAGGGAGCCCTAGAAGACCGGTTAGGAGGCCTAATTGGTCCTAATCCTTGTAGCCCTGTTTTGTAAGCAAAAACACAAAATAGTGAAATCAGTAGAAAGGATGAAGGTAGAAACATCTTGGGAGCACATGGAGGGATGTAAAACATGGTTTAAGACCTAATACAACCTTTCTAAGACCTTGGAAAGTGTGAAACAAACCTTAGCCCTTATTAGCCATAGTAAGGGGTTTTGAGTCTCATGAGTAGGTGAGACCTTAGCAGCAGCATAGCAACTCATTGGTGGGTGGATTGGGCAAGGTCAGGGGATTCCTGAAGCAAAGGGAGTCCTAGAGACCCTAGGGTGTGAGGAGAACACCAGGTGATCCAAGGAAAGGATCCAAGAGCATAGACTAGGCTAGTCTATCCCAAACCCCATCCCATCGATATATTTGAATGAGACAAAGTTAAACCTATCATGTCTCATAAGCCAAATGGAGGTGGAAAAAATTAAATAGGAGATATTACCATTTCAGATATAGCTAATAAAATAACTATGAAATGTCTCTAATACATGAGTAGAGTGACTCAAAACATTTTTAAGCAAGGAGGTAAATAATATTTTGTTGTAAATTATAAGCCAAAGGAATATAAAAAATATAAAAAAAGTAAAGTTAGAGCTAGGGAAGGATTTGATATAGATAAGATAAAGAAAAATATTATGGAAATAAGGTTGGTAAGTAGATTGATCTCTATAGCCTTCCCTTCTTGACATAAATAAATTGGTATTCTAGACATAAAATCCTGCTTTGGAAGATTTGGTTTTTATATACCCCTATACTAAAAGATTATTTATAACGATAGTTTTAAGGTTATTGGAGGATAAGCATAAGATCTCAACAAAGGGTACATAGTTTGGCTGGACTCTATAATATTGCATATATAGCCTTGATTTATATGTTTTAATTAATTCTTATAGAACTTAGGGTATTTTCTATCTCTAGATATGACATTAAAATATCTATCTTTAATTTAGTTATCTACTTGGTAGAATATGGATGCTTTTTAAGAAAATTTTATATTCATATCTCATGTAACCCACGGGAATATATTAGAAACTATGATGAGAATTACTATAAATATATAATTGTGTAATGACCTTCTAGAAGAAAGAATATATTTGGATAACTAAAATCAAGATCTTAGAATTAAAAAAAATATTATCTATTATTGTGATTTAATTCCAAATTTATAGAATTGATATCAATGCAAAGAATCTTCTTTTTTCTACAAATGATCCTATAACTTATAGATTTGACCTTACTAATTTTAATAGTCCACAAAATGTGTTCCTTGTTTCTCTAATTTTGTCAAACTCACCATGACCAAGGGTATCTTATCCAATGGATTCAAGGGCTATCACTCTTCTTAGCTCTATCATATGCAATATTCATGAAGTTGGTTGTAGCATTCTTTTTTTAATTATAACACTATATCATTTATCCTACTAATTCCCAACCATGTCTTATGTGCAAGATTTTTGATGCTTGAACCATTTGAGCCCATCCAAATATACGAGTTTTTGGAATTTTTTTAGCTTAGTGGTCTGAAGCAAAAAGTGGTTACAATTTTGTGTTTCTAGTGGGCAATTGTTTTCTTCCTCCCTGAAACTTTGTTGCTCTATAGCTTGAAATATTGTGTAGAAAAGTTTTAAAAAGTGTTTTGTTTCATTTGAGATTAGTAGTGTTATTATTTTATTATAATTTTACATTGGAATAACATTCCAAACTCAAAATCCAATAATAGTTTAGACTCCAATTTATATATTTTGGGCATTATCATTGGAGGTTCAAGATTCCATTGTTGCCTAGCCTAAGGAAAATTACATTTTTCAGAAAGGTTAGTGCTCGAGCATCCACCTTGAAAATGGGGTGTTTTAGGTTCAAGTCTTAAGTAATCAATGAAAAACAACATACAGCTTAAGGAAACAAGTGTTTCTGTGGTTCGTATGAATTTATTTGAAAGCCTAATAAATTTTGGAGTTGTTCTACTTTAGAAACATGTGATAATATTTAGACACGCAAGGGTTATTTGCTTGTTTTTATGTTCTAGATGTACATTTTGTTTACTTTCAAACTATTGTTATCACTATATTTGCATTTATTTATTGTTATTGCACTTCATTATTTTCAGTAATAATATGAAGGCTCATTAATCACCATCATGTAAATGATGTGGAAAACTTGGAATAACTATAGAGATTAGTAGTGAAAGTTATTTTAAATTAGTTTAGTTTGTATGTTTGTATATTAATGTATGTTCTTTGACAACTTGTGATGCAGGATTTAGCCACATCCTCTATGTGAGTGTTATTGTTGGAATTTTAGATGCTTTAATTGGTTTTACATTTGAACTTACCCATGTTTTGGTAGTTCCAAGATGTACATATATCCTTTGTTGGATGTTATCATTATACTATAGTATTGAAGATCTTTAATTTTTTTGTCACATGTCTATGTGTATTTGTTATATATGGGAGGACTTGTATGTGCAGTATAGTGTATATGTATGGACTTGTTATTGTGATTTGGTTAAAAATATTGTTGACAAGTGATCTACTTGTGATAATGATTATACCTTATTTTTGAGGCATGGTTAACTTTAGATGTGTTACTTGAAATAATTGTGGTTGCTTTTCTAGTTGTTGGTGAGTTCTTGATAGCTACTCAAGCCTAGTCATTACTAAATTAGATTTGGTATTTATGTTTGGATATATTAAGTGGAGGAAAGATTTTGTGAAGATCATTTTTTCAATACCTTTGAATAGGATCCTATCTTTCATGCATAGATATATGAAGAAGGATGAGAGGGTTCTTGATTAGATGGTAGTCACCTTGGTTATTGTTGCATGTATCCTGGTGGAGGATATGAATGTTTAGATGGTGAATGTTGGCTACAAGGATTGTCACCTTGGTGATTTGAGTTTACTTTTGACAATTTATGCAATTTATGCTTCAACTAAGAAAATGTTGGGAAGGCTATGTTTTACATCTTACATAATAATGCTAATAATGAAAAATAAATATTTAACTATGGTGCACTGGGAGATATGGATATCACATGAGATAAACATTCTCAAGGACACTTGTATGCTATAACGAATATTACTTAAATAATTTATGTGGTGGTCACTAAAGATAAAACATTTAATTTTGGGTGTTCATGGTTTAGAGACACACAATTTATGTAATACCATTTAGCGATTTTGTAAAGTATTTTATTGTAAAGAGCAAGCAAATGAGGAGTTGTTGGGGTTGGTTGGATTACACATCTCTTGCAAGTTGCACAGGTGACTATGAGAAGTATGGATTTTGATGTGTGGCTAAATGGTTCTCATTTGCTTGTTTACATGAAGTTGAGATGTTGTCCATGCTTCAAATAATTTACATGAAGACCCTCCAAGTGTATTACAATATTATTCTTGAGATAAATTTTGAATACTTATTTTATGTTTTTCTTTTATAAAAATGATTTGAAATTGATATATTTTGCTCTTAATTTTCTTTTGAAAAGTCTTCTAGACTATATTATTTTTAGTATTTGAATACATCACATTACTTTTAATGTTTTTTTAACATATAATTAAAATATTGATCAATAAGAACCACAAATAACTTAAAAAAATAAAATTTAATTCAAATATAAATGTTAAGACACACTATACCACATCAAACAACCTTTTGAAAATATTTATTAAATATGCTATACTACCACCTGACAAAAAAAAAATGCTTTACACTATTATCAAGTACATGCTCTATTGTAGCCAAACTTTATTGCTCTTTCAAGGTTTTTCTCTCATTATTTATTTTATTAATATAAATGCATATTTCCAATATATATGTGTCTATGTAATTGCGCTTGGTGCACGCTTTACACTCTTTGTTAATGCCGAATTGTTTGTTTTTATCTTTGTTTGTAATAGTAGGTGCTCATCCACTTTCATTACGTGTGTTTCTTTCAAAATATAGTATTGAAGGTCTTCAATTTTTTTGGTCACATGTCTATGCGTATTTGTTATATGGGAGGACTTGTATGTGTAATATAGTGTATATATATGGACTTCTTATTAAGGATTTGGTTGGATATATTGCTGGCAAGTGATCTACTTGTGCTAATGAGTATACATTGTTTTTTAAGTATGATTAGTTAGATGTTTTAGGTCAAATAATTGTAATTGCTATTCTAATTGTTGGTTAATTCTTAAAACTATGTTAGCTCAAATGACTCTGGTTGTTTCACAATTACTACACCCAAATTTTTTTTCTTAAGAATAATCCAAATAAATTATTAACACAAAGCCATATGTGCCACTGGAAAGCTGCACAGGCTAAGCTCCCAATACAATGAATGTCAGTGCCAATCCCTCTCTCTATAGAAACAACAAAGAAACTGAAGAAAGGAAAACTAAATTAAAAACAATTTATAGGTAGTACAATGATTTGCCCTGAAGCCAAAGCTAAGGATAACAGTATGAGAAAGCTAGTACTATTTTTCTAATTCTAGAGATATCATTATTATTTTAGGGTCGTATTGAGAATAATGTGAATTCTTTTCAAAGTGAGATAAAACTAAATAAAATATAAAAGTATGTAAATTAAAGCCATCAATTTTGAAAATTTAAGATGTTGTTCATGATTTAAAAAGTAAAATAATGGTTAGTGACATCTCAAGGATGAGCTCCTCTGTAAGGAAGCAAAGGTGTGCGGAAACGCTTCCTACGCTAATCTTGAGAGGACGGTTATGCAACTTTCAACTTAAATATTACTAAGATATCAAGAAATGCACAATAAAGCATAAACAAAATAGCAATGAACACATAACACAGTGATTACCGTGGGAAAACCCTTCTGGGAGAAAAACCCCACCCTCCAAAACTCGCACAATGTATTATCAAATCAAGCTGATTACAATACACTTGCAATGCAAGTTCTTATAGGAGCGCATCACCACAACTCGAACTCAAAGAGACTCCTTCTAGCATCTGGTCTTGCAAAAAAATCAATTATCAAACTCCTCCCCAAGACCTCCTTTTATAGTGATTTTACAACCTGGAAACCACTTGTGGTTTTACAAAACCATGGGCTTAACCACCATGCCACATGGTGCCCATTTTTGACATTTACATTTCCAAAATGGAAAAACAGCCAGGTTAAAATAGTAATCCCGTCCATAATTTTGTCCACTAGCTTAGACCCTCTTAAAAGTCACAAAATGAGTCATTAAGGCTCTAAAAATGGCCCACCTATATTCTACTATGGACAAGACTCATTTTTAACAACTCACTAACCATTTTCCAATGCATAAACATGTGGAAAACTACCTCAAACAAATTCTGGAATTTTCCAGAAAAAGACTGCAAGGTTGAGACACATGTTTCTCAACATTCTCCCACTTGTCGAACACCTTGCAAGAGTCAAGGGATCCAAAATATCATGGACTTAATTGGTAGGGGCCGAGAGGCCCATAGACTCTGAACACCATCTGAATTTCCTTGTGCTCACGGGCTTAGTTAATGCATCAACAACATTCACCAAAGTTTCTACCTTTTCTAGCTTCACCTTGCCATCCTCAATCATATCTCTCACAAAATGATATTGTACATCAATGTGCTTGGTCCTGGCATGAAAAGTAGGGTTCTTCGCTAGGTAGATTGCACTCTGACTGTCACTGTAAATTGTCGCTGCACCCTGTTTGAACTCTATATTTGAACACAATCTCTTTAGCCAGATGGCTTCCTTACAGGCATGAGTAGCTACCATATATTCTGCCTCAGTAGTGGACAAAGCGACCACAGCCTATCGCTTGCTCATCCAATTGATTGCACCACCGAATAATGTAAACACATATGCACTGGTGGATCTTCTTCTATCAACATCATTGGCCTAGTCTGAATCCACATAGCCTTGAATATCTAAGGAATGCTCATTTCATGTTCCATGAAAACATATCGAGTACTCTGAAGTACCCCTCATGTATCTGAAAACTCTTTTTACTGCATCCCAATGTGCTCTTCCTGGATTAGACATATAACGAGAAAGAACTCCCACTGCTTGGGCAATGTCTGGTCTTGTACATACCATAGCATACATCAAACTTCCAACAACACTCTGATATGGTACTCGACTCATCTCTTCCATCTCCAATGGGGATGTAGGACACTGTGAACTAGAAAGCTTTGTTCCCATTGTAATAGGAACACTCAATGGTCTTGAATCCTGCATATTGAATCTTTTCAAAATAGTACCAACATACTTGCTCTGGCCTAGCCAAAGCTTTCTGTTTTGTCTATCTCTTACAATCTCCATTCCCAGAATGTGCCTAGCTGCACCAAGATCTTTCATTTCAAACTTTATCGAGAGCTAAGATTTTAACTCTGCAATCAAACCTTTTCCTTTGTCAATAAACAACATGTCATCGACATACAGGACAATGACCAAGAAACGATCACCATCAGATTTAAAATATATATAGTGATCAGATTTAGATCGCACAATCCCAAACTCAACACATATGTATCAAACTTCTGGTACCACATCCTAGGACTCTGTTTTAAACCATACAAGGATTTCTTCAACTTACAGACCAAATGACTTTTACCTTTCATCACATAGTGCTCTGGTTGTGTCATGTAAATTTCTTCCTCCAAATCTCCATGAAGGAAAGCTGTTTTCACATCCATTTGCTCGGTCTCTAGATCATAGGCTGCTGCAATAGAAAGTAAAAATCTAATGGATGTCATTTTGGCTACTGGAGAAAAAATCTCAC
The DNA here is from genome assembly GCF_030272615.1 of Cryptomeria japonica. Classification (NCBI taxonomy): domain Eukaryota; kingdom Viridiplantae; phylum Streptophyta; class Pinopsida; order Cupressales; family Cupressaceae; genus Cryptomeria; species Cryptomeria japonica. Next base: position 272,974,986 of record NC_081407.1, read on the forward strand.
CATAATCTACTCCCTCAACCTGAGAGTAACCTTTTGCAACCAAACATGCTTTATACTTCTCAATGCTTCCATCTGAACCCATCTTCTTCTTGAACACCCATTTACAGCCAACAGGCTTTCGTCCTTCAGGCAATGGTACAAGGTCCCATGTTTCATTCCTCTTAAGAGCTGCCATTTCTTCATCCATGGCTATTTTCCAGGACTCTGAATCATTCATACCAAGAGCCTCTTCTACAGATCTCGGTTCATCAATGTTAGCATTCAATGCAAATATGCATCTCCAATCATCAGGAGAATACCCATACCTTTCATGTGGTTTCCTTTGTCTAGTAGACCTTCGAGCAAGATCTGGCTCAGGTTCAGCTTCAGGTACCTCTTCTTCCTCTGATGATTCAGAACTCATAGAGCTCTCCTCGACTTCTTGTCTTTCTAAGAGCCTCGATTCAACTTTCTCCAGTGTAGTAGGTAGTTGAATCACATCTTTCTTTTGTTCTGTTTGTTCTGGCTGCACTGTAACAGAAGAAGGCTTAGTTTCTCTAAAAATAACACTTCTTGAATAAAATACCTTTTGTTCAACAGGATTCCAAAGCTTGTATCCTTTTACACCATAACTATATCCGATGAAAATACATTTAACAGCTTTGTTGTCCAATTTTGTCTGCTTCTCCTTTGGCACATGAGCATATGCTTCGCAACCGAACACTCTCAGATGTCTAAGTGAAGGCTTGTGGCCCGACCACGCTTCCATTGGCGTCTTATCAACAAGAGCTGATGTAGGATACCTGTTTATCAGGTAGCAGGCAGTGGCTACAGCTTCAGCCCATAACTTTTGTTCTAGTCCAGCTCCACTCAGCATACTCCTAGCCTTCTCCATCAAGGTCCTGTTCATTCTTTCTGCAATTCCATTCTGTTGTGGAGAATACGGAGTTGTCTTCTCTGTTTTAATACCACAATATTTACAAAATGTGTCAAAATCATTGGAGCAAAATTCACCACCATTATCAGTTCTCAAACATTTTATTTTCTTTCCAGTCTGCAACTCAACCATTGCTTTAAATTCTTTGAAATGACTGAAAACTTCAGTTTTACTCCTAAGAAAATAAACCCATGTTCTTCTACTGAAATCATCAATGAAAGAAACATAATAAACTGATCTACCAATAGAAGGAACATCAACTGGACCAAATACATCCGAATGGATTAGATCCAAAATACATGAAGACTTATGAGAACTCGAGTAAAACTGAATGCGATTTTGTTTACCATAGATACAATGCTCACAAAAATCAAATTCAAGATTGCAATCATTCAACCCATCAACAAGGTTCTTATTTTTCAAGGTCCGTAGACCCTTCTCACCTATGTGGCCAAGTCTCTGGTGCCATAACATGGTCTTCTCTGCAGGCAACTTTGATTCGATAGATAGAGCACCCTTGGGTACCCAAAAGCCACGACCATCTGTTGAAAGAGAAACCCTCTCCTTTTCCAACTGAGTAGTCTTTTTCACAATCTTATCAGAAGTACTATTACACTCAACTGTGCATGCATCAAGCTGGTACAGTGTACCCAATCTGCTTCCTCTTGCTATCACCATAGCACCTCTTACCATTTTCACACCTGCTTCAGAAAACTGTACATGCACACCCGCATCTATTAGCTTGCTAACAGATAACAAATTCCTTGCTAGTCCCGAGATATGCAAGACACCATCAAATCTTCTAATTCTACCATCATAAAATTTCACACGAATACTTCCATGACCAACAATATCAAGTACCGAGTTATCACCCAAATACACCTTACCACCATCAAAATTTTCATACTTACTAAACCAGTTTCTATTAGGAGTCATGTGGAAAGATGCACCTGAGTCTATTAACCATGCATTGTCACTTGCACGAGTGGCCAAGGCTGCAATAAAAGCATCTCCATCTTCCTTCTCGGACTCAGAATCAGAATCTTGCTTCTTCTTCTTTTTCTTCTTTTCTTCTTTACAGTCCTTTCGGAAATGTCCGGTCTTTCCACAATTCCAGCAAATTACCTTGGACTTACCAGGAGATTTTGATCTCCCCTTATTCTTGGACTTAGAACGACCATGCTGCTTTTCATTCTTGCCTCTTTCTTTTGGTCTTCCTCGAACACTCAGAGCCTCTTTGGCATTCAGAGAAACCTTCCTTCTCATCTCCTCAGAAAGTAGAGAACCAACAACATCCTCCATCTTCAAGGTAATTGAAGTGCTCCCTATGGCCATAACAAGGCTGTCCCATGAGTCTGGCAACAAACATAGCAAGATTTGGCATCTTTCTTCTTCATCCATTGGCACCCCAACAGAGGTCAATTGAGTTACCAACATATTAAAGCTTTCGAGATGATCAAAAATTCATCCACCTTCTTCCATTCTCAAAGAATACAATTTCTTCCTTAAGAAGATCTTGTTCACAAGTGATTTCGCTTGGTAGATCTCACTTAGCTTCTTCCAAAGCTTCTTTACAGTAGATTCTTCATGGACATTTATCAGAATAGAGTCTGCAAGACACAATCTGATGAGACCTTTAGCTTTTCTATCAGTCACATCATATTGTGCGGCTAAAGTCGGATCTGCGGGCCTATGCTTATTCTCATCAATCGCATCCCATAGATCTTGATCAATCAACAGATCTTCCATCTTTAGCTTCCACATCTCAAAGTTTGTGCCAGAAAACTTCTCTACATCAATCCTCCTTGATATACTTGCCATCTTTACGATCCTGCAATACAGAAATGAAAAACTCTGCACAAGCTCCCACTCAAACCTTGATTAGCTCAAAAATCCCTGTACCCAACAAATAGAACCAAAACTGGCCAGGCTTTGATACCACTTGTAAGGAAGCAAAGATGTGCCGAAATGCTTCCTACGCTAATCTTGAGAGGACGGTTATGCAACTTTCAACTTAAATATTACTAAGATATCAAGAAATGCACAATAAAGCATACACAAAATAGCAATGAACACATAACACAGTGATTACCGTGGGGAAACCCTTATGGGAGAAAAACCCCACCCTCCAAAACTCGCACAATGTATTATCAAATCAAGCTAATTACAATACACTTGCAATGCAAGTTCTTACAGGAGCGCATCACCACAACTCGAACTCAAAGAGACTCCTTCTAGCATCCAGTCTTGCAAAAAACTCAATTATCAAACTCCTCCCTAGGCCCTCATTTTATAGTGATTTTACAACCTGGAAACCACTTGTGGTTTTACAAAACCATGGGCTTAACCACCATGCCACATGGTGCCCATTTTTGACATTTACATTTCCAAAATGGAAAAACAACCAGGTTAAAATAGTAATCCCGTCCATAATTTTGTCCACTAGCTTAGACCCTCTTAAAAGTCACAAAATGAGTCATTAAGGCTCTAAAAATGGCCCACCTATATTCTACTATGGACAAGACTCATTTTTAACAACTCACTAACCATTTTCCAATGCATAAACATGTGGAAAACTACCTCAAACAAATTCTGGAATTTTCCAGAAAAAGACTGCAAGGTTGAGACACATGTTTCTCAACATCCTCTTGGGCAAAAAAATCATTGCCATCTAGATTGAATGGTGAGGGGTCCCATTTTGACTAAATTTTGTGTTTTCTCTCTCCATTAGTTAGACATTTTAGTTATTTGTTATAATGTATTTCAAAATTGTTATAATTATTTGTGGCGAATTGGAGCTGATTGGAAGGAGCCACATATGATTATGTTGAATTTTCTTATATGATAATCAAGAACTTTAGATTGAGCGTTTTATTCACATATTTCAGTTATCCTCCATTAGTCTTTGATTTTGCAAGCTATTGAAGTTAACTTTTTTTTAAGTATATAAAGCGACATAACTTGACATATATCTAATTTCCAAAATCATAATGGACCAAAATATAATCAATTTAATCGTGCATCCCATAAACAAATAATATTAGAATGAAAGATCAATGGCATTTTGTAAGCCAAAAAGGAAACACATATTTTATAAAATCATTTCAACAATCATTATTTCATTAACATCCAAATTCATCTCGTTAGCATAGAGGATAGCTGGGAAGAAACAAAACTATGAGAGAACAATGTTTCAAAGATATTGCTGAATTTTTGAGATTACCATATTATCACTATAAACTACTACTTCTTGACATTTGTTTATTTGCCATATTCGATAGTCTTCAAAAGAAAGACTATTGTTTGTCCAAGACAAAAACTTCAAATTGATATTTCTTTTATGAAATCCAACTAGGTGACAAAAGACAATAAATATTCAAAAGATTTGCTAGGGGCTACGTGATCAACCTATACATAGGCAATTTGTAGCAAGAAAATAAATTATATTTTCTTGATAGAGGTTTACAATATTTTGACAATGTACATAGTTAAGAATATAAAGAACCAAACAAAACGATTGGCCTAGTTTAAAACTCTAGTACCATAAACTTGAGACTAGTGGGGAATTTAACGGTCTATTTGGTCGTTTTTCCATTTTTAGACGGTATATGACAACTAATAAAATTACTAGACCATATGCGTCGCCAGGCTATTTTTTCCAAAGACCGTATATATGATAATTCAAAATATTAACAAATCGTAAAAAATCATAATAGGCAATATATATTATATGCTAGTGTAATTTATAATATTGATATATATATCATTTTAGAAGGTTTATTATAAAAGTATAAATTTATTTAGAGTATTTTGAAATGGTAGTATTCAAATATAATTGTTTCTAATTTTATACTATTTTTATATGAATTTTTAGATTATTTTTTTAATAGAAAAATAGAAACTTTGTCAAATTAAATTGTAATATTTTTTTATATGATTGTCTTAAATATCAATTTAGAAAATTCTCAAATGATAAGCTATAATCATTTTTTAAAATTTAAAATATTGTAATAAAAAAAATTAAAGATTTTTGAGTAAATTTAGGTGTGGATTTAGAAACTTACTTAGTAAATTTAAGATTTTTGAGTATATTACCAATTTATCATTGTTTTTAAAATTTTCACATTCTGTTTATCTATATAAGATTTTAGGAATAATGAAAGTAAATGGATTTTTTATTTTTTACTGTAGCTTCAATCTATGAAGCTTAGTAGGTGCAATTGAATTGTGAAGCTTAGTAGGTGCAATTGAATTGCGAAGCTTAGTAGCTTCAATTCTTGAACCTTAAAGGATCAATTTTATTGTAGCTTCAATCTATGAAGCTTAAGATATTTATTTTGTAAGTACTTTTTAGAGCACAAAATTCTTTCTTTTTGGTGCTCTTCTCTATTTTTCTTAAAACGTAAAATGAAAGACATTACAATGACTAAACCGTCATTAAAAAATCATATGACATGCAAGGGTGGCCATCAAATTCTAGGTCTGGTGGACTATAGTAATATAATCTTTGAGTTGTGAGGCAGATATGATTTGTCTTGAGTTAAAAACTAAAGCTAACACATGCTAGAGGTGTGGAATTTGTGGAAGCTAAAGATAGCTCATTTGGAAGATTTGGTTCTTACTACCCCTATACTCAGAGATTATTTATGATAGTTTGTAAATTGTTGGAGGATAGGAATAAGATCTCAAAAAAGGATACGTAGTTTTGGGACTATGCAATGTTGTATCTAAAGTCATGATTTATACATTTTAATTCATTCTCATATAACTTCTAAGTTGTTGGAGGATAGGAATAAGATCTCAAAAAAGGATACGTAGTTTTGGGACTATGCAATGTTGTATCTAAAGTCATGATTTATACGTTTTAATTCATTCTCATATAACTTCTAGTATCTCATAAGTCTAGGTAAGGCATTCAAATCTCTCTCTTCAATTTAGTTATGCTTTGTAGAATATAAATGACCTTTTAGGAAATTTTATATTCATATATTTCATGAAATACATAGACATAAATTACCAACTATAATGAGAATTCCTATAAAAAAATATATATTTGTGTAATGACTTTGTAGAAGAAAGAAGGCTAAAAATCGTAAATGAAATTTAGAACTAGTCATTAGATTGTGAAATTTTTACATTTTTCTATTAGAATTATTTGTAAGTAGTGCATAAAGATAAGAAAAGAAATAAACCCAAAAGGCCATCAAGGAGCATAATATGGTAGAAAGAAAGTCATCCTAGACACTAATTATTTGTTATATTCACGAATAGTCTAAAGGTAGTAAAAAAATTATATATATCTTTAAGGTAATCATGTCTTTGAGATGGAACTATCTAGTTTGTTGGGATTCATGGATAAGGAAGATTTCAATGGATATCATGGAGTATATTTAGGCAAAAGTATGTAGAGTCTTTAGCTTGGCTTTGTTACTTATTTTTAAGCAAAACATCTTAACTTTGTATTAATAGCATTAATACTAATTTGTGTACTTAAAATTTGGAAAAATAAAATAAAATCTTAAAAAAAAGAGGAAAATTGTGGAGTCATGTGGCAATTTTGTTAATAAGTAGCCACTGCTTATTTCCAGCCCCCCTTTTGTTCCATAGCTTATTTCTAATTCCTAAACAATAGTTCCTCCACCAAAATAGGGAAAGATTCTAAATTATCCCTTTTTTGACAAATTTTAAGTTGCATGGGAACACTTAACTGCTTAATTTAAGCAGAAAATAGAGTTAAGCAACTGCATGGGAACATGAGATTATATGAATAGAGGAAATAATTTAAATGCTTATCTATTTTTTATACTATATTAGAAAAATGTTCAAAATTTTCAAGAAATATAAAAATAGATCCATTACTTTTTAAGATTAAATTTTATATCTAAATATAGAACAAGTAATGAGAATGATGTTGAAGAGGATTCAATTATCTCCCCCAGAATAGGGAACATGGACATTGATTAAAACTTGAAAAGAAAAATATATGAAGAAAGTTTCATTAAAAAAATGTTTTATATTGCATTTCAAATAAAAAATTATCTTTTTTATTTTTCAAGTAAGGAAAAGGAGATATTTAATGTGCGTCATTTGATAAATGATGGTTAAATAGAGGAATTTTGACATATTTAATATTATAATTGCTTTTTGTTTTCTAGTTGAATTATTTGTGTATGTTTGTAATTAGATGTGCCCTGCTTTCACATTTTTGGGGGCTATGGTATAGATGCCTCACTACTTTATCTTAAAAAAAGTAGAATTAGTGGGTGTTTAAAGTAATCAACTATGGGGTTAAATGAATAAAATATAAATAAATATTAATTGATGTAGATTAATGAAGGATGAGGGGTTTTTCATTTGGGATGGTGGTCATCTTGGTTATTGTTGTA